>NC_056726.1:1442249372-1442454372 GCF_019279795.1 Protopterus annectens
ATATATATATATATATATATTTGGGTCTACTTTAAATAACCGAACCGACACTTCACCGACACGCAGAAGACCGAGACGAAAGGACCGAAAAGCAAGTTGATCGAAAAGGTGATTTGCCGACAGCCGAAAGACCGACAAGGGCAACGTGTGTGCGCGACTCGGTAAGTGTGTGATAGTGACGGATTTAGGAGTGGTCAGGTAAGTGTGCGATATTGAGGGATTTTGGGTTAGGGTGTGGGAAAGGTGAGTGTGCGGTAGTGTCGGAGTTAGGGTTCGGGTAAGATAAGTGTGTGATAGTGACGGACTGTAGTTTAGGGACGGGTTAAGTGAGTTAGGTTTAGAGTGCGGGTAGAGTGAGTGTGCGATAGTGATGGGCTTTATGTTTTAGGGTGGGTTAAGTGAGTTAGGGTTAGGGTGCAGGTAGGTTAAGTGTGCGATAGTGACAGTCTTTAGGTTTAGGGGTGGGTTAAGTGAGTTAGGGTTAGGGTGCAGGTAGGGTAAGTGTGCGGTAGTGTCGGACCTTAGGGTTAGGGTTTGGGTTAAGGTTAGTGGATATGTCATTGTGTGTAATGTGTAGTTTACGTTTTTTGTGTCGGTGTAATGGTGTTCGGTTTTGTGAGTTGTCGGTGTTGTGTGTTTTCGGTTATTTGGGGTCGTTGTTTTGTGTGTCGTGAAGTGTCGGTTCGGTTATTTAAAGTAGACCCATATATTTCCCTTCTTTTATATATTTATATATGTATATCTATTTATCCACTATTTCATATATATGTTTAAACAGACACATATATATATATATATATATATATATATATATATATATATATATATATATATATATATATACATAACACATGAATGATTCCACAGAGCTTTGTCCCCAATGTTGTATGCCTCTATTGCATGATATGTTTGAAAAAACAACTTTAATGCTTGCAGTTCAGATGGTGTTGTAGTACGGTGCTTTGATTATAGGGTAGAGGGTCATGGGTTTGAGATTTAGAACTGATGTTTTTTTTTTTCATTACTGTTAAATTATCATAATCCATGATATATTTGTTAAAGCATTGCATGATCTCACAGCTTAGATGGGGTAGTGGTATGTTGCTGTGAATGCATCGCACAGCCTCCTGGGTCTGATACTTGGCAAAGGTGACAGTTTTGTTTCCGGGCAGAACAAGGTTTGATGGATGCAGAGTAATTAAGGCACTTTTAAGCAGTTGTAGGTGGGTCTGCATGAAGGTAAGCAATGCAAACACACTGTTAATCCATTTTACCTTCACTTACCACTGCTTATTCCCCCTTACCCTCATGCTTATTTCTTTAAAAGAAAAGAAAAGGGGTAATAGGAAAGTGGCGAAAAAAGGGGCACACAGAGGGACGTGCAGTATGAAATATAGCCAGGGATGTGCAGGATAGGTGTAGGGAAGGTCCATAGCTGTCTATTTCTTCTACAGCCACAGCTGTAAATTTCTACAGAATTTGGAGGTGAATTTGGACACTCAAACTCCTAAAGAGGGGTGAGGACAACAGTAATGTGTTGTCAAGCCAATTGGACCAGATTACATGTGTCCAGTGGACATGTGTACAAAATGGACAGCTATGTGTTTGTTTTTGGAACAGATGCCTTTTTTTAAGGTGAGAGTGGGATGCTGGGGAAGGATAGTAGGTGGTTTTGGGGAGATAAGTTGAGTAGGAAGGCAGACAAGACAGACAGGATAGCAGACAGGGGAGGGAAATGACACATGTGGGAGGTAAACACCTTGGATCACATCAGTCACCCTGCTCAACAGGGGTCCAGGGAAGGAAATACTGTGGGAAGAAATAGCTAGAGAATTGTTATGGCTAGGCTTGTATAGGCCCTAGGGCTGATAGCCTAGTACCATCCTATGAACCTATGAAGCTATGGACGGGGAGGTTGATTGGGAAAAAAATGCCCATGAGCCCCCAAATGGATACAGTTGGACTATGGTCCCCACTCATGGACAGTCACCACTGTACCTTCATGACCCCTAAGATGGATGTACTGGGGACTGGACAAGAAGGGCAAGCTCACCTCCAAGATGCACCAGGCAGCCCTCAATCTGGCTCAGCTGTCCACCAAACTACTTTTGTATGGTGCTACACACCAAACCCAGACCTGGCAATGGGTGACTGTTTCCTGTCTGCGCCCACACCCAGGGGGACTGGCCCCATCCCCTGAGGCAGTTGCACCTGAAAGTGGTGCAGAACCAGCAGAAGAGGAGGTCCCAGGTTGGATCCCAGACATGCTGGGGCCTGGTGCCACGGCCAGATTAGCAGGACAGGTGGATCTGCTGGGATCTGCCTTTCCAGACGTGCTATGGTGTTGAGGTTTTACAAAATATATTGGTTAGTCATGAACAAAACATTTAAGAATTAGTTTTAACAGCATGCATGCATGTTCCCATTAACCCAAACAAACAGATTTGAAACAGTTGCATAGCAAACAGAACACATGCATAAATGGAACAACAGTAGGCATCATAACAGCATACAGGTTTCATTGGTAGCAACAGGCCATCAATGATAGCATTTGAACGGGGAACATTAATAATCAAATGATCCAATATTTGTAGAACAATAGGACACATGTCCCAACAGTAGTTTTGGAGATAAACATACCCGTTGATTGTGGGTATGAATTATTGGTGTAGATAGGGTATGAGAGAGAGAGATATCAATTAATAACTGTATAGGCTTCAATTGTTCACAACTGTACTGGTCATTACTGTACTCATTACTCTCCAGGTATGACCTCACTTTACATCTACCTGTGGCCTGGGGTTGGGCAGTGGAATGTTTGTACACAGTGTATTAATACAGCCTTCTTAAAAGTAATACATACATTTTCTTACCTGGCAGACCTGTGGAGGGAATATTTGTTAACACTACCTGTCTGTTTCTACACATATTCACATATTCAAGGTTACATATGTGAGTCTGACAGAGGTGCCATGCACTCATGCTGTGTGTGCTACTCCCATACTCTGCCTGGATTTCTATCTCTCACCATGGTTATTGGCAGCAGTGAGTACTAAGTCTGACAGCATGACACTTGAGGGACATTTATCAGAAGAAACAGCTTGGTGCATGTAATTATCTTGCTGTCATTTGCAACCTTAGGGTTGGACAGTGGAAGTGTTGTACACAGTGTATTAATACAGCCTTCTTATGACTAATAGAAACATCTCCTTACCTGGCAGACCTGTGAAGGAAATTTCTGTTAACACTACCTGACTGTTTCTACACATATTCTTGGGTGAAATTATGCATACAGCTTACCACCACTCTTGGGATTTAAACCATGCTTGCTTGTGCAAAGAGGTACAACAAGGCTGTGTTTCAACACAATAAGCTATTGAGGAACTGCTGTCTGTTGCTTGACTGTTTTTTGCCAAATACTCTATTGGTTGGACAATCTGACCTTGTAATCCTGTTACAAAATCAAAGTTATGGAACTTTGAATACCATAAGGTCGACACCATATGATTGAAGATCCGCAACTTCGAAATTAAAAATAAACAAATAAATAAAACAAACAAAACATACCCTGATGGGTTAAAGCAGGGGGCAAGCCCCCCTGCACCCCCCACATGGATGGCTGTGCCCCCACGCCCCCCTTTACTTAAATATACTAACTCCGAGATCGCACTTTAATGATCTATGGTGCGGAAAGGGAAGATTTCCCTTTCCTACACTGTAGCGTAATCTCGGAGTTATTATATTTAAGTAGCGGGGGGGTGTGGGGGAGCAGGGGGGCTTGCCCTCCTGCGTACACCTTTTACTTTTTCTTTTTTTTTATGTGTATTTTGACAATTTCGAATTTTCAATTGCTCGATCATTAAAGGTTGACCTTTAGTGATTCAAACAATTGAAAATTCAATGTTCCAATAAGAACTTTACTTTGACGTATAACAATCTGGAAAGCAATGGTTAACACTAAGCACTGCTGTAGGGGATACAGTAAACTAGTTTACAGATTACTATTCAGAGATCAGATCTCCTGTTTTAAAATCTCCACAATATTTGTGAGATGAGCCTCAATTAATTCATGCTATCAGAGCCACAGTTGCTGTGCAGAACCTGTATACATTTAGAGTTATGCCACCCACATACCAAAGGAAACACAGCAGTCTGGGTTTTTTAGCTTTATTGAAGGGTACTGGCACTTTTATTAATAGATATCCTGTGCATTAGTATTACTCTGCTAACATCTCATTTATTCATTACACACAGTACACATTTTAACCTACTAGCAGTTGACATTCTACTCCTTTCTATTTATTTGCCCTGAATACTGCAAGCTAGATTTGTACTCACCAGCCTCGCAGCACAGCCTTAGCAATCTGCTGGCATGGCATCTACATTCACAGCCATCTCATCTGCAGCTGTACAGGAGATAAAGAAACATTTATGCATACCTATCGATAACATACACAGGCTGGACTTTGGTAAACACTAATTGATACTGATACTTACACACTTCTGGGACATTCTGTGCCCATGTGTCTTGGGTCCACTTGTCCAAGAGCTCCCTCTTCCTACTCCTGAGGTCAGCAAAATGGTGCCAAACCTGCTCACCAGTTCGAGGGATGCCAGTAGCACTGGTGAGATCATATGCAAGACAGTCACAGGCCTCCACTTTGTATAGGGAGCCCTGGTACTGGCCCTGCAGCAGTCTCTCCTCATGGTCTTTCACTAGGAGTTCAACCATGACCCTGGACTCCTGAATGCCCCACTATTGTGCCTGAAAGCATGAACCCTCTCCTACACCAGCCATAGTGCTTGCAGGGCTAAGTTACAACTGGTTATGGCTGTATTCCTGACTGCAAGGTTTAAATAGAGCCATGTTCCTGCCCTTTGCCATCATTGGACCATTTTGAATATGCTGAGCTAAGCTAAGCGACAGGCAAACCCACTTAGCTAAGGTTGGCAGTGCTTAAAGGGATAGATGATGAGCACTGCTTACCAATGCGCAAATCGGCTTAGATGGACTACTTATTGCTTAGCATTTACATTTAAACAATGCTTACACCAGCTTAGCATCGCTGAGCACTACTTAGCATTGTTCACATTTTATTTTATAAAGTATCAGGATTGTGAGATTGATTCTTCATTATTGCCATATTATAATTTTATGTTTACCTTCCATGAAATCCCCCTATGTGCTTTCATTAAATTATATTCTTGTGTGACTTTACTGTATAGGGCACTTGTGTTTATATGGGGGTTTCACATCTTTTCTAGACTGACATCTCACTTTTAGACTTGCTTTACTACCCTGGTTGACAAAAAACAGTTGCTACATAATTAAAAATTACAAAAATAATTTTAACACTACTTTCCATAGAAAAATAAGATGCCTGTCTTGGTACTCAAACCATGAATGCCTGCATGTAAAGCCAGGACTCTAACCACTACACTATTTCAGCTTCATATAAAGCCAGGACTCTAACCACTACACTATTGCAGCTTGCAAATTTCACTTGTAAATTTGAATTTATCCCCTAGGGGATGTTTAAGCTATAACACACACATCCACTTAGCTACGCTTAAACATTCATTAGGCTTGAAAAAAAGTTTATATTATTTTTATATTATTATGTTATATAAGTGAGTCTTGTGATGTTCTGACAACTCATTGAGGACTGCAATCATGAAATAATGGCATTCATTTGGCTTTCAGGCTTCTATACTTCAGGGACTCCTGCTAATACATATCTATCAACTTTCTAAGTGTGTGAGGGCAATTTTTTCAGGCATATCCCTAATGAATTATTTGTTCTCCCAGCATTTGTGCCTTTGTTAACATGCATGTCTGTAAGGTAATATTGGCATACATTCTACCCTTCCATAATTCATGCTAATGCTTGACCTGTTTTCTATCAACTTTCTATGTTTGTGAGGACATTATGTGTGTTTTGTCACTTTTGAGGGATTTATCGCCTGTTATGTGTGCATTTGCACACATTTCCTGCTTTATCAGGTTTCAGAAGTGTCATATGGCACTTTAGCAATGCAGGGCTGTGTCACAGAACCTGTCACACACACACCCTGCATTGCTTTCTTTCATTTAAGTGTCTGTGAACACTGAAATACTGGCATAATATTAGAGTAAATCTCTAATATTATGCCAGTTTGGCTTAGAAAGTGCCACACAGCATTTTCTGAGTGCAGGGGGTGTGTTGAGTGTCTGTGCACTACTTGGACATGTCCCCTGCACTTGCTCATGGTTCATGTCCATATAGCAAGTACAGCAGTGCTCCTTCATGGATATTTAAGGCAAACTGCTGTGCTAAATGGGCACAAAACCACTTCATGCAAGAATACCTTTATTCTTACACAGATTTTGTTGAATCCAGGGGTATGTGTTTTTCACATTGTTAGTCACATGTACAAAGCAATCACCTCTGCCATGGTTTGAACCTGGGCCCCTCTTAACTACAGCCCATGGCATTAACCCACCATATCCCACAGATCTTAATTGCAGCAACTGTTTTCAGCAAAATGTACTGATTGCCTCTTACAGTCATTAGACATGTCTTGGCAGAGCTGTGCTCCACACTGCACCATGCAAACTGAAATAAAAACAAATGGGAAAAATGGGAGTGTACCTTGGACTCTGGTGCTATAATACACCAGTAGACAGTCAAATAAATAATAATGGAAGCAAGTGAGGTCTGGGATAACAGGCAAATGTTCACTTTTACCAGCAACATATTTAAACACACCTGCTAAGACATAAGTGGCAAAATACATATATTCATCTGGGATCCTGGTGCAGAAAAACAGCCAGTGAAAGCCATGCACGTACTGATGGATGCATACAATGTGTGTCACAACCTGTATATCTGCACATATATTTTGCAAATACACCTGCTGCAGCAGTGACTCAGTACCTCAGTCTGTTAAATGTCTTGCATGCGGTACATTTTGCCACAAACAGTGCTGGGTTCAAATCCAGTGTTGTGTTGCACTTCAATTACATTGTTGTGAAAACTGCAAGTAATGATGGAGTCATGCAATTTTAATCTCCACAGGTTACTGCTACTTAATTATCTGCTACCTATTTTTGCAGGTCAAAAGCCTGCAGGTAGAGACACACTGCACATATCCGTATTCCCTAACTATATGTCACCTACTACTCTGCTATTGGCACTTTTGCATAACAGATGTAACTAAAGCACATGTCTTGATTGGACTATAAAGGGTACCCTTACCCTGGATCTGCTGTAATGACAGGGCTGACACAGCTGCCACAGTTACATGCACAGCTTGCTGTCATCCAAAGTGTTCACACTCCCTGCAATGTGTTCTAGGCTTCAGCAGTAGCTGCAGCCTGTAGCATACATAGATGAGTCTTTGGGTGATTGATCCTCTCATGGCTTTGCAGATAAGGCTTGTCAAGCTAATGGCCGCGTAATTCAGGGTCGGTGGAGAGGCACACAGAAGTGGTGAGATGGTACCCAGTGCGCAGTGCCCCACTCCTGGAGTAGAGTATCCTTGACTAAGACTAAACAGCTGTAGCTTTGAATCCCATTGAGTTCATTGAGCACACAGCAGAGACACCATCAGGTCCCATGGATGCTGTGTTTTGCTTTTGCTTTTGGCTGTTTTTGCTTTGGACTCAGATTGGGGGGGGGGCTGGGGGGGTTTGGATATCTCAATGGGTATTGGGGGATCCTTTGGAGGGGGGGGGGAGAGTAGTGTGCGCACGAACCTGTATAGTAGTATGTTGGCAATGTCAATCTTGTAATCATTTCTATATATTTCGGAGAATCTGAGCATATCTCTCCCAGCTCTCTGCTCCTTAGCTATTGAAGGCCTTATGATATATGATTGTCTTTTGTCGAAAGAAGGCATTTGTAAGTGATTCAGCCGCGAGTACTGTTTTCTTCGCGGCTCTAAATAGATGTATATCAAGGTAGCTTCTACAGACCTACCATACCTCCCAACCCCCTAGAACAAGGGATCCAGACACAACCATACACAATGGGGGGTACAAAGGCCCAGAGATAGGGATATAGGTTCATAGGTTCATAGGTAGGTACTAGGCTATAGACCCATGGGCCTAAGTAAGCCTAGCCAACAAGGTTCCCTGGCTTATGCCACCCAAGAAAGTTAATTTCCTGTTCCCCTGTTGAGCAGAGCCATCGAAGTGATCCCCGGGGTGTATTTCCTATTTCTCATCCACTCATCAATTTTTTTCTTTTCTTTTTTTTTTTTTCAATAATAATTCTTTATTTTTCTTTTTATTCTAAGTGTTAATACAATACTACAACCTATTTACAATATATACATGAATGCTTCCAACAGTTACATAGAGTCATTATACATAACTATACACTTCTAAATAGATATTACAGAGAGAAAAAAAAAAGAATAAAAATCTAGTATCAGTATAATACTTATCTATAGACAACTCGATAGTTAGTCTGTACTTCCCGGAGAAAAGTGGAATGGAACCTTAAGCTAAGACAATGTTAAAGATTTGCTCCCATATTTTTGTATTATTTACACTTTTCTTGTGATCACTAATTAATAATTTATGTGCTAAGATATGTTTTATCGCTACACTCTTGAAATTTTCCCATGAAGTCTGGGATGGGTTCAGCCAATTTGTAGCTATATATAGCTTCATTAACAAAAAGATATTTACGAGTATGATCCTTTGGGATCTATCCAAATTAGGTGGTGGAATATGCAGAATCATAAACTCCCAAGAAAGTGTAGACTGTTGATATCCCAGTTTTTGTAGTTGGAATTTCAAAGAGTTCCAGAGTTTAAAAATACATTTACAACTCCAGAACATGTGGAAAAGTCAGCCGTTTGATCTATACAATATGGGCATTTGGGTGAGTTTTTTGAGTTAAATTTATGTAAAGTGAGACGCGTATAATACGCATTATTAAATATCAACTGAGTAAATAATAACTTTTGAAGGGACACTGATTTTAAGGTTAAGTTAATTGCTCTCACTATTTTACTATCCTCAGTCATTAACAATTTCTCCTTCCAGTATTTCGATAAAAGTATTTGGTTATTGTATTTCACCTCTTTCATCAAACTATATGACGCTGTTATATATTTACATTCCTGTGTTAAGGTTTGCCATAAGTTTAGGCAAATGTTTAAATCTTCTTCTTTAATTTTAAAATTCCTATTACTCAAATAGCTTATTGATAAGTCCTTTAACTGTCTTATTATAATTAAATACGAGTTAGGGAGATCCATCTCTCATAGTATGTTATGTATTGAGATTCCTAGAAAGGGATATAAATCAAATATGGTTAAATTACTTCAATTTTTTTTTTCTTGAAGAGTGCTAATGAGGAACTTTGCTTGACATAGATGGGTATTTTGTTCCAGAGTATAGGAAGTCTCTGGGACAGGAATCTATCCCTCCAGCATGTCTTGTTTATTGTGGTGACAAGGTTTAGGTTCCTAGAGTGTGTAGCATAGAGGCATTGGGATTTATTTAAGTGTAGCATGTCCAACAGCTCTGGGTTTAACATAGCTTTATATGTTAGGCAGAGATCTCCTTGGAGTAGGCGATATGCTACAGAGTAAAGCTGGAGTTTTTTTGAGATGGTCAGTGTAAGGCATCTATTTGAGGCCAGTAATCCTCTTTGTGAGGTACTTCTGTGGCCTTTCCAGCTGCTGCAGATGTCTTGTGAGGTACATTCCAAAAGGGGCATTGTACTCTATAATGGGTCTAATGAGTGCCAAGTAGAGGGAAACAATGACCACTTTTTTCCTGGATGAGAACCCTTTTGTGATGAGGTATGCCACATAGAAGGATTTCCTGATTACTGTGGTGATGTGATTATCAATGTAGAGACTACTGTCCACCTAGGTCCCAAGGTCTGTTATCACACATTTGGCATTAAGTAGACTGCAGTTTATGCAGTAGTTCATGGGTACAGAGTTTTTACCAAAAGGGGACGACAATGCACTTTTTGGCATTGAGCTTGAGGCCTTGCCTCTGACACCAGGCATCTGTCTCAGTGAGGCCATTATGTAGGATGTCCACATCATTTGGGGACTTGACTATGGCTCCTAGTTTGCAGTCATCGGCAGACTTCATTAGCCAGAGGCCTTCTGTGTTAGCCTGTACTTCATAGAAGTAGACACCATACAGGAGAGGTCCCAGGACTGAACCCTGTGGTACTCCACTTGTCACTGGTTTGAAGTCAAATTTGGGGTCTGCAATGTTTACAGTGTGGGTTCTATCAGTGAGCCAGTTGGCAACCTATCTTGTGATATAGGGAATTATGCCTAGTTTAATGAGTTTAGCTATAATTCCAGAATGGGGGATAATGTTGAAAGCCTTGGCGAAGTCAAGATAGGCTGTGTGAACCACCTTACTCTCGTCTATGGCTTTGGTGACTGCCTCAATGAAGTCAATCAGGTTAAGAAGGTATGACCTGCCTTTCACAAATCTGAACTGGGTGGGGTGCAGAGTTGGGAGATTACCAAAGTCTTTGTTTATGAGTTCCATGATAATACATTCCATGGCCGTGCAGACCAGGCTCGTCAGGCTAATAGGGTGATAGTTCCCAAGATCAGTGGTGGCCTACCCTTTGTGGAGTGTGATAACTGTTGCTGTGCACCATTCAGTGGGCACAAAGTCTGACGTGAGACTATGATTGAACATGGTGCTTAGGTGGGGAGCCAGTTCATTCTGAAGTTCATGTAAAATGCAACCTGGGATGTTGTCTGTTCCCATGGATGCTGTGTTTTTGGTTTTAGAGAGTGCAGCTTTTACCTGCATAGATGTGATTACAAGGACTCTGCATTCTTCCTGTATAGATATGGACCCTTTAGGGGGTGAGGGGGGGGGTAAAGTTAGCACTGAACCCATCTGCCAGGATGTTGGCAACATCAGTTGGTTTTGTAATTTTTGTGCCATTGTACTGTAACTCACAGCAGATCTGTGTGTTGCCATTGAGATTCTTGACATAGTTATAGAATGCTTTGTGGTTGTCCTTAGAATCAGTGGCAATTTTGTTTTTGTAGCTAGCTTTGGAGGATCTTATAAAGGATCTCAGCTTCTTACTGAGGCTGACCAGGGAGCTCCTCCACTCATGGGATTTTACTCTCTTTTGCAACAGTTTCTTCCTTCTGTTGTAGAGTTTGTTTATGGCAGAGGACCACCAGATTGGCACCTTTTTTTGGAGGATAGCATCTTGGTTCTGTTTGGGATAGTACGATCCATGCAGTCATGTAAGTGCTTGTAGAGTGCATTTGTGTAGGATTCAGCAGTTGTAATTGTATTGTCCATCTGCATGGGTGACATGAAGTTCGCCACTTCTGTCTTAAGAAGCATGAAGTTGGCTTTGGAGAAACTTTTTACAGTGGTTTCCTTAATGGTGGGTGGGGGTGGGATGCGGATATCTAGGGTGTTAGCTTATGGTCGGATCTGACTAACGAGGAGCTGACTTCAGGTGTGGAAGACCGGTCACTCATATTGGTAATGACTAGGTCTAAGATATTGTTGCCCCTGGTGGGGGTGTGGATAAGTTGATCCTGGGCATTGGAATTTATGAATTCCAGAAAGCGTAGAGCAAAGGAGCCGGTACCTGAGTAGTTTTCCCAGTTCATGGTGAGGTCGTTGAAATTGCCCATTATTAGTGTGTTTGGTTGAACCCTAATATTTTCCAGTATATCAAGACAAGAGGAGTGGGAATCCTGGGGCATGATGGGGGATCTGCACCATGCTACAATTTGGATTGCAGTTTTGCCCAGAGTTAGTTGCACTTGGATAACCTCGGATGCATTATGCAGCTCAACTAGCCTGGAGGTGTGGATATCCTTAATGAATATGGACATGCCTCCGCCTTTGGTGTTCTGGTCCAGGTTAGATGGCCAAAAAGTGTGGTATGAGTTATAACCTGGTAATGCAGGGGGGCTCTCTATAGCCTTGAACCAAGGTCTCAGTCACTGCACAGATATCGATGTTCTCCATTTTAAGTCAAGTGAGTACATTTTGAGATTTAGACTTCTAGCATTGATTAGCATTACCCTTAGTTTTTGCTTGCCTGTTCCTGTTATGGTGATGAATTTATCATTTGAACCTTGCCTTAAAAAGGCACTATAGGGGTGGCAAGACCCTTAGCCATTATCCATAATCCTAGGGGTGACAGGTGCAGGCCATCTATGGCAAAGCATCACGGTCTGTCGAATATGTCATTCCAGGCAGACAGATACCGGATCTCCTTAGAATGACACCAGAAGCATAGCCAATTGTTGAAGTCAATCATTTTGTCTTTGTACTGCGTTATCATTCTGGGGAATGGCATGATGTTACTCAGGGCTAGGGTCCTACCTGCCTGGGCTACAAGATCAAATAGCTCTTCCATGCCTATTTTCATGTAGTCCAGGGAGGAACATCTCAGGTCGTTCACACCAACATGGACAATGACAGAGTCATATTTGTACTTTTTGTGGAGTGACCTGAGTGCATGGGTTATGTGGTGGATCCTGGCACCTGACAGGCAGCTAAACCTGGTAAGTGGGACATCAGTGGACTATCGAGTGACCTATGACTAGTGTGTTGGGTATGTTGTTTTGCCTTATGGGCTGTGGTTTACTGGCACACTGAGTCTGTGGGCTATGTGTCATTTGGGTTGTGTTAGGGGGTGGAGGTTGCTTGCATTTCTGTTTTGGACGTCTCTGTTGCTTGATCAGATTATTATTGAGAGTCTCCGCAAATGTTTTTGTGTTTCTATGTGTGTATTTTAGTGGTATAGGTTTAATGGGACTATGTGATGAGTGTGTTGCGGTGCAAGTGTTTACCTTCTCCTCTTGACTGTTATGTTCAGTCTTGGTTAGAGAAAGCTTTACCTCCAGTTTGGCTAGATAAGTGCATCTCTCACAGGTTGTGGTGTTGGGTGGTAGGAGGAGATGGATATGTTTAACAGTTTACTCCTACAAAGATTGTAAGTTGATATAATAGCAGCTACTGCATTAGCATACATATTCTGATGGGTATGATGTCTGATGCTCAGATGTCTCTCTTTCCTTTCTGACCTCAACCCACAGTGTTTGCCACTGAACTGCCAGATGACCGCAATGCCATGGGACACTGACCTAACATATAAGGTGAAACTGTGGACATGCTTCATAAATTTCTACAGTGGACAGTATTTGTACCTACCCTCTGTGATGCTGTAGTCTCCACACCTCAGTAATGTCCATCTGAAAAACTAAGAAAGGGGCCAACGTCTGTATGAAGGCCTTATATATTGCACCGTGGTGGCATGTCACTAGCTAATGACCATGCAATTCAGCTGTTTTGGCTGCAACTAGCAATTCTGAGACACAAACTGGTGCGGAGGCAATTACCTGTAAATGAGCAGTACCTTCAAAAGACAAGTAACTGGTTATTGGGAGAAGGCCTGTATGCAACTTCAATCACACAGACAGCACATGTCCAACACATTTCCAGAGGAAAGATTCAAAAAAGGAATACTGCACTCCACCAGGTATGTAATAGATTTCTCCATATAACGAGATGCCGATAGGAGGATGGAGGTATGGGGAATAGGGATTATAGCAGTAGACTTGTTTGTCTTAGATCTATGGCATTGACATGTCATTGATACTCTGCTGTTCTACACCTACAGGCATGCCTCTCAACTGTACCTGATTTCAATCACATCTCAGCTCTGTCCCTGTCAATCCTTCCTACAATGGTCGGCTGTTGTAGGAAAGCTAGTGGATTACACATAATACATAGTGACAATAACTAAGGGTGTACACTCCTGTAACATTAAATGATGTACTGTAATTCACCTCCTCTCATTCTGTCAATGTATTATATAAATAGTTCTAACATTGTAAAAGTGCACCTGAATGTCACTGATGTATTCTGGCTAAGTTCCTTTTTCATTCACATTTGTCCCTGTTTGGTTGAGAGCTATGCCTAACATAACCTTCAACCTCCTACAGCAAGAAATCAGGACAAAGCCATAATTAATGGGTGAACTAAGGCCCAAACTCAGCGACAGAATATAAATAGTGTTCATACAAAGTAAGAACATGAATAGACTAACATATATTACTGTAGCATAACTGTGCTCTGAGGGGTATGACTTGTGAAAGTCAGATTCTGTCTTTATTTTCTGTCATCAACCATCAATGATTGGCCAAACATTTGTCAGACATCCACAAGTTTCTGGGAATAGAACCACATCTATGAAGCAAACATCTTGACATTCTGCATACATCTGCATTGTTGAAAGGTATGATACTTACAGGGAACATATACTAGAGCGGGTTTGCATTGTTTACTGTCATTGTGGCACAATGGTGCTGCAGGACTGTCTCCATATAGTCATTATAATAGCACACTGCTATTTGTCTGACAGTAGCTGTATGACATATTAATGGGAATTTTCCCGTAGGGGACACACCACAGTAGACTGCAATCATGGGTGTAGGAACATACAGCAGAATCTGTCACGGAACATAGGGATATAACTCGGTATTGCTACTATCTTGGTGATATCCACACATTTAGTGTTATGCCACACTGTGGGCTATGACGTGTGAGGGAGCAGTGGATAGTGTAGGCCACTATGGGCTTGCTGGATCTATACATAGTGGGCATCCACATAGCTTGTCCTGTAATGTGTTCCCATCTTGTTGTCATTCAGGAACCATGTACTGTAGAAGACATGCACCATTCTCAACTGTGGTGAATGACATTATACTGGATGGCCTGAGCCACCACCATCACATCTTACTGTCTAGGGATAGGCACAATCATGAACAACAGGCAGCAGGCAGCATTATGGGCAGACCTTGTTTGAGCTGTTAATCAGATTGGCCAACAGGTCAGAACCTATAAGCAGGTCCAACACCAGGCCACAGATATGGTGAATGCTGCACAGAAAAGGGAAGCTGCTGCTGCCAGGGATCATGCCACCACCATTTGAGAGTTAGCAATAGAACAATCACTCTCAGCCACAGAGGAATTTCTGCCAAACCTAGGTTCAATCAACAGCTCCCAGGCATCCATCATGCCATACATTCTGGAGATGTGTGCCACAGTGTCCACAGAAGAGGAACATCTAGGTAAGCTTACTGTGTTCACCAGTGCAATACTGTATCAGTAATTGTGGCAGGCTGTACATACCAGTACATGGGTTTCAGGTCTATCTACATCGAGGGGGGGCTGGGTTTTATGCTCAGCTGTGCACACATACTCAGAATGTCAGAAATATAGCCATTATCACAGTAGCTACTGTACATGTGGATATATGCACATATTACCTTGTAGTGCTGCAACATTTGGTGGTGCTGACAATGCATCTCCCTCCTCTTTTCATAGGTCTGTCAGGTGTGGCCCAAGTCCATGGTCCTGTACCTGGTAAGCGTGATACTGTTGTTTTATTGATCATATATACCCTAAGAAAGTTAAGGGGTGCCATTTTGCTCTATGTACAACTGTTGTGCTTAGCCAAAGTATAATATTTGTATGTTCCATTCTGGAAAAGTTAGCTACAGTGCATAGAATGGGTAATCACAATGTATTTGTACAAACATTAATATGTTTGCAGTTATAGTTAGGAGTAGCTATGCAGCCTGCTATACATGAGGCAATTACTCCCAGATACCTGTTCAAACACAACAGGGAGAAGGTACATACCTGAGGTAGTGATACCACTACTGGCATATCATTCTCAAGATAGGTGCACTGGGTTTTAAGTGTAGTTTTATCACATACACTGTCATATTGCATATCTCACAGGTGTAATATACTGGCAATATTAACTGGATGCAGCTGAAGTGCATGTTATGAGGGACCTGACTTGTTTGTGTATGTTGTGAATTTGTCTGTTGTGCATGGGAGCATATATGAAAAGATGTGGGACATGTAATGCAGTTGTGGATCCTCATCTATATGAGTCTGTGTGGATTACCATACATAATAGTGCAGGTAGTAATGTACTGCTTTTGTCTTGCTTCTCACAGGTGAATGGGGGTGTTGGAGTCTGTCCCCCTCACAACCTGATATCAGTGTTGCATTGGACTCTGATGAAGATGGTGGTCATATTGAGGCACAGGTGGGGTTGTCTGGGGCTGAATCTGTCCTAGAGGTTGACATCCCTCTCCTGCCTCCATTGTCAATGCACCCAGTCAGTATGCCCACACATACTCAGTCCCCAGAGGCCACAGATATTGGACAGTTAAAGGGTGGCAACATTGAACAGGACAGTGTGACAACTCTAGTATCAGTGAGTGTAGACATTGGCCATAGCCAACAGCTGACAAGTTCCCACACAGGCAAATCAACAGGGATGCTCGAAGGAGGACTATTTACCATCTACCACCTGTCACAGGTATCACATCAGGGGTCACTTGCCATATGTTTTGGGCAGTCATGGAGGCACTGCCTTGTTCTGAATGCAACAGAAAACAGATGCTTTGGGTTATGGATGCAGCACAGTCTGATATCCGTGACTGCCTCCACTACATTGGCGACACTCTGGATCAGTTCACTCATGTAGTGGACAGATGGTGGGCTAAGACAGTGTCTGCCTTTGACCACACATTGTCTGTGTTTGAACATCTGGTTGGAGTTGGGTGTTGGGCATGTGAGCGTAGGTCAGCAACACCATCTGCTGACAGTCCACTTGGCCAGGCACACTAAGACTCCCATAGTAGCAGTACCTCCAGCGCTACAAAAGGAAGTGTACTGCCCACATCCGGGCATGTCAGGCCATGGGCACATGGTCCTGGCTGCTCCTGTGGGGGACATGGGCCCAGCAGACAGCAGTTACCTTCAGCTACTAGCATCACATCTGATCTTGGGCATGGTGGTACCAGTGCTACTGCTGGTGGAGCCAGTTCCTGTGTTTGTGGCTGGAGATGGTGAGCTCTCCATATATGGTCCACAACTGTCCAACATACACATGTGTAGGGATATCACTGGGCTTGACTGTGTACACACAAACACTTCAACACCAATGTCACATGCAGGTCACCAACAGACACACACGGCACCTCTCCATGGCCCATCTAACCAGAACCCCTTCCTGACTCACACACATGCTGTCAACTGTTTGGCACAGTCTAGGCCTCTGGCATCCCCACACCACACCCTTTGCATGTGATGATACCTGTGCCACATCCCTGCCATACATGCCATCCATGCAGGGACATGCAGATATGTGTCTGACACACAGGGTGACTATATTACTTTACATATACTTGTATAGTGCAGTATTGTTATGCCATAGCAGTTGTTGTGGGCCACAACATGTACTGTATATGAATACACATCAAAATTTGTGTATATTTGTTGCATGATGTTAGACGGTAGTATGCTACAGAATGATAGGTATGTCACAGACCTGTGTATGTTTCTGTTCCAGGAGTCTGAGTGGTTAAACTATGGACACATGGTGGCAATACAGCTACACTGGATGGCATGGCAGCACAGCAGAAATATGATTTCAGCAAGGCGTGGCAGTATATGTGCATAGCTTCCTAGGTATATATGTGTAGAACAGTGTATCATGGGGGCAATCAGCATAATCATGCATGCATACAATGTGAGAAGGTCTGCTACTCTTGATATTTGTCACCTGGGTTTTCTGAAAATACAAATCTAGATGGTGGCAGACATCAGTTATACTTATGCAGATGAGGCCAATTTGTCACAGGGCTGTAAAATGCATAACCATTATACAGAAGTGACCCATATGGGCATGTGTGTAGTACTGCAAGGGGAGAGTTTTACACATACAGATGCACAGTTGGCAGATGTGAGATTAGAGCTCCTGCCTATTTAATATTACACGCTTACGCAAGCAGTCCCATCACCAGCAGATGCATGGGCCATTGACAGGAACACAGCAGGGAGCGAGGGGACCACCTTCCAAGGGGTGGAGGGGGAACCAGAGGGAGGACTGGTAGAACTGGAACAGATTGTGGTTACCCCTATAGGAAATTATTTCAAATATTCTCTTAATGATTATCACATATATAACTACAGTGATATGGAAATTTCTGATACTTGGTTCTCTTTATTCACAAAAGGATTTAAAGTTGTGCCTAGCAGGGGGAGTAGTTTGGTTAATACCATGTTAGATGTTAAACTTTTTGTTCGCAAACTGAATTTGCAACATATTTTTGGTAACACTTTCCAACCACATGGAATTAACCTTAAAAAGTCTAGATCATATAATCCCCCTTTACACCCCCAGTTAAAAAATTTAGAAAACAGGATTGAACAACACATCCGGAGGAAAGTGGGAAGAGTTAAATATACCCCAAATTTAAGTATGGCTGAGGCTAACCTCTTGGATGAGCTAGGGGGTAATCCCAGTATTCGAGTGATGGAACCAGATAAAGGGGGTGGCACGGTTATAATGGACCAACTGATATATGAGGCTAAAATGCATAGCCTTTTGTTGGATAGTACCAAGTATACTACAGTTTCCTTGAATGAGGTAAATATTTCCTATAAAAACATAGACCTGGCACTTAAAGATCTTTTGGATCAGGAAATTATTGAAGTAGATCTATACAACTTTTTGGAAAACATTCATCCTAAGGTGCCCGTTATTTTTGGGGTGCCTAAGGTTCATAAAAAAGTGGAAGATCCTCCTATGCACCCTATTGTTGCAGCTCAGGGGTCCAAGACCCACAATCTATCAAAGTATCTGGATTGGAAGCTGAAACAATTGTGGGGAAAGCAAGATTACCTCCTTAAGGATTCGTGGGAATTTTTGCGAGGGGTTACCTCTGACCTCTTTAGACCTGACATATTTTTTGTTACAATAGACGTGGTCGATCTATTCTCAGTGATACCCCACAGTGTCGGGTTAGAATGGATGGAGGAAGCATTATGGGGTTGTAAGGGTGTTTCCAACAATGATGTTCATTTGGTTTTACATCTATTGGAAATGGTACTTAAGTATAATTACATCTATTTCTCTGGGGAATACTTTCAGCAGATTTCCGGGGTTTCTATGGGGGCCAATTGTGCCCCCACGTATGCAGATATTATATTGTCAGTCTGGGAACAAAAATTTGTCGTGCATAGTGAATTTCCCAAGTATTGGATACACTATACTCAATTCCTGGATGACATCTGCATCTTTTGGACTGGGCCACAGTATCTTATAGAAGAATTTGTTGCCTATTTACATACCACAACGGATTTTTTTACGTTTCACTCATAGTGTATCTGCTGAACGGGTTAACTATTTGGATGTTACCCTCAGCAAAATGAGTGAACGTTTTAGTTCTTGTATTTATAGGAAGCCCTTGTTCTCTAATGGGTATTTACACTATACCAGTTCACACCCAAAATTTCAAAAAAGATCTATTTTAAAGGGACAGTTTGTAAGGGTGTCCCATATGACATCAGAGGATCATGATTTTGACATTGAGGGGGACAAATTAAAGTCATTTTTTTCTGGATAGGGGGTACCCAGTAGTGTTGATTAATTCTGTGTATGATGAAGTCAGGAAATTTAGAACAAGTAGATTTGCCCCTATATTGGGGAAAACCAAGACGGTCTTACAGGGTGATTTATCCCATGGACCTATTGACAAATCGGGCCCTGAACAGTTGTTTATTACACAATACAGTGAACATGCAGGGGAGATTAGATATATTATTGAAAAAGAATTAAGTGACTTCAGGGAATTCACTGATTTGACCAACCTTAAAGATCTAGCCTGCAAAACTGTATATAGAAAAGGGTTCAATGTAAAGAGGACATTAGAACAAAGTTCCAAGTTGAGGGGTATGAATATGCCCAGGAAAGGGACGTTCCGCTGTGGGTGTTGTACACAATGCAAGTACATTATGGATCAGAATAGTATATACTTGGAAAGTAGAAACAGGAGATTGTGGTCAAATAACTTTTTTAATTGTAATTCCAAGGGTTTGGTGTACCTAGCTGCCTGCCGTTCTTGCCAGGCATTTTATGTGGGCAAGACGGAGAGGCAGCTAAGGAGGCATGTATATGAACATGTCTATGATATTCAAAGAAAAGTTAACACCAATGCATTGTATAGGCATACCTTAGTCTGTGAAGGAGCAACATTTAAGTTTTTTGTCCTGGAATCAGTAGTACAGTGTAACAGGGGTGGTAATTGGCCTGCATTATTGTCTCACAAAGAAACATGTTGGCAGATTCTATTGGAATCAAATAAGCCCCCCTGGGTTGAATGATTCCATCTCCATTGTCCCTTATTTGAAATTGAAAGCAGAACAACTGTAAGGTAGAAGGATTTTATTGATGAATTGCATATATACAATGATTTTATAAGTTTATAAAAAGGTTTTTATTTAACCTATGTTTATTACCTGTTACTATATATGTATATTTCAAGTTCTTTTATACTGTGTTTGGGTACTTCCAGTATACACTGGTTGATAATATATTATATACTATATGTGTATTAATATATGCCATATTTGATGCATATAATTTTCAAGATTTATTGCTTTTTCGTGAATATTTTAGTGTTTGAAATGCAACTTAGTAGGGAATTTTTATTCAGTATGTCTTGCTTTAAGCATTAATTATGTAATTAACCAATTAAGTAGGTTGTTGTATAAAAGTATGTGGAGAAGAGTGGATTTTATCTGAGGAAGTTGTTTTAACAACGAAAACGTTGCTACAGTTGAGATACGTTAAATAAATTGCTTTTTACAAGAGCGTGGTCATCGATTTTTGAAGGGTTCGTCTTCCTTATTGTGAGTTGGTGTATTCAGCTGGTTTCCCTGCCTGTTTGCTGCTTGTTCTCAGTGGATTTGTTGGTGCTGCAGCCTTTTGATTTGTTTGGTGTTGTTATGGAGGCAGGCATGGGGAATTCTGCCGCTAGTGCTAACGGCGCTAGCACGGAGGATGGAGTGCATTCAGTGGCTTCCTTTTCACGCCAACTCACGGGACAGCTTACCCAGCTCATACAGCTCCTTACCCCTCTGGGTCAAGGGTTACAGGCCGTTATTACTGAACAACGTGAACTGCTCAGGGCGTTTACTTCCAAGACTGCTGGTTCTTATTTGCCTTGCGGTTCTAACATAAACCGCGGTCCTTGTGAGGTTCAAGACGGAGGTTCTTCCTCCAGCTTTGCTAACACTCCGGCAGTTTTTCGCGACCGGAATGAGGATGTTTTAGCTACTGAAGCTAACGATGCTGTTATTGGAGGCCAACCGTCTTCTTCCTTTAAGGACTGGGTGGCTCACAAGCCTATTTTCACTTTTAATGAAGACAATGTGAGTAACTCTAACAGTAGTTCCTTTACAGACAATATGCGCTTGCTTCAGCAAGCATTGCACAAATACAAAACTTTGGAATTGGACAATCTTTACCTGAATGAATGTTTGAATAAACATATAGTCCCTAAGGGACTACGGGTATATAAATACCCGCATCATGTGGAGCGTGGCAGTGACTTTCATAGTGAGCTCATTAGATTATTTGATGAATGTGGCTTGGGAATTGTAAAAGCTATTATTAAAAGAAATGAAATGGATATGCAAGTTTTGTTTAAAGACATTTTTAAATATAATGATGTCATTACTGCTGATTTATTGTTTACCATTGAAACGGAAAAGCAGAAATACTATGATATGAGGAAACATATTGATCAGCAATGTAACATCATATTAAACCGTAAATACAAAAAACTAAATAGGGATCTCAAAGAATATGCTGAAGGTAGACACTACCCCTGTCCCCCTTTGTTTAGAAGTGGGTATAGATATCCCCCAGCCCCCAGGGACAATCCTAGTGTGGTTCAGGAATTGATTCCACCACAGGAATCTTTCCCACCCTTGGTCCATTCTGATGAATACTACCAGGAAGATTTTTTTCCGAGGAGGTCAGAACGCTTACGCAAGCAGTCCCATCACCAGCAGATGCATGGGCCATTGACAGGAACACAGCAGGGAGCGAGGGGACCACCTTCCAAGGAGTGGAGGGGGAACCAGAGGGAGGACTGGTAGAATTGGAACAGATTGTGGTTACCCCTATAGGAAATTATTTCAAATATTCTCTTAATGATTATCACATATATAACTACAGTGATATGAAAATTCTGATACTTGGTTCTCTCTATTCACAAAAGGATTTAAATTTGTGCCTAGCAGGGGGAGTAGTTTGGTTAATACCATGTTAGATGTTAAACTTTTTGTTCGCAAACTGAATTTGCAACATATTTTTGGTAACACTTTCCAACCACATGGAATTAACCTTAAAAAGTCTAGTTCATATAATCCCCCTTTACACCCCCAGTTAAAAAATTTAGAAAACAGGATTGAACAACACATCCGGAGGAAAGTGGGAAGAGTTAAATATACCTCAAATTTAAGTATGGCTGAGGCTAACCTCTTGGATGAGCTAGGGGGTAATCCCAGTATTCGAGTGATGGAACCTGATAAAGGGGGTGGCACGGTTATAATGGACCAACTGATATATGAGGCTAAAATGCATAGCCTTTTGTTGGATAGTACCAAGTATACTACAGTTTCCTTGAATGAGGTAAATATTTCCTATAAAAACATAGTCCTGGCGCTTAAAGATCTTTTGGATCAGGAAATTATTGAAGTAGATCTCTACAACTTTTTGGAAAACATTCATCCTAAGGTGCCCGTTATTTTTGGGGTGCCTAAGGTTCATAAAAAAGTGGAAGATCCTCCTATGCACCCTATTGTTGCAGCTCAGGGGTCCAAGACCCACAATCTATCAAAGTTTCTGGATTGGAAGCTGAAACAATTGTGGGGAAAGCAAGATTACTTCCTTAAGGATTCGTGGGAATTTTTGCGAGGGGTTACCTCTGACCTCTTTAGACCTGACATATTTTTTGTTACAATAGACGTGGTCGATCTATTCTCAGTGATACCCCACAGTGTCGGGTTAGAATGGATGGAGGAAGCATTATGGGGTTGTAAGGGTGTTTCCAACAATGATGTTCATTTGGTTTTACATCTATTGGAAATGGTACTTAAGTATAATTACATATATTTCTCTGGGGAATACTTTCAGCAGATTTCCGGGGTTTCTATGGGGGCCAATTGTGCCCCCACGTATGCAGATATTATATTGTCAGTCTGGGAACAAAAATTTGTCATGCATAGTGAATTTTCCAAGTATTGGATACACTATACTCGATTCCTGGATGACATCTGCATCTTTTGGACTGGGCCACAGTATCTTATAGAAGAATTTGTTGCCTATTTACATACCACAACGGATTTTTTACGTTTCACTCATAGTGTATCTGCTGAACGGGTTAACTATTTGGATGTTACCCTCAGCAAAATGAGTGAACGTTTTAGTTCTTGTATTTATAGGAAGCCCTTGTTCTCTAATGGGTATTTACACTATACCAGTTCACACCCAAAATTTCAAAAAAGATCTATTTTAAAGGGACAATTTGTAAGGGTGTCCCGTATGACATCAGAGGATCATGATTTTGACATTGAGGGGGACAAATTAAAGTCATTTTTTTCTGGATAGGGGGTACCCAGTAGTGTTGATTAATTCTGTGTATGATGAAGTCAGGAAATTTAGAATAAGTAGATTTGCCCCTATATTGGGGAAAACCAAGACGGTCTTACAGGGTGATTTATCCCATGGACCTATTGACAAATCGGGCCCTGAACAGTTGTTTATTACACAATACAGTGAACATGCAGGGGAGATTAGATATATTATTGAAAAAGAATTTAGTGACTTCAGGGAATTCACTGATTTGACCAACCTTAAAGATCTAGCCTGCAAAACTGTATATAGAAAAGGGTTTAATGTAAAGAGGACATTAGAACAAAGTTCCAAGTTGAGGGGTATGAATATGCCCAGGAAAGGGACGTTCCACTGTGGGTGTTGTACACAATGCAAGTACATTATGGATCAGGATAGTATATACTTGGAAAGTAGAAACAGGAGATTGTGGTCAAATAACTTTTTTAATTGTAATTCCAAGGGTTTGGTGTACCTAGCTGCCTGCCGTTCTTGCCAGGCATTTTATGTGGGCAAGACGGAGAGGCAGCTAAGGAGGCGTTTATATGAACATGTCTATGATATTCAAAGAAAAGTTAACACCAATGCATTGTATATGCATACCTTAGTCTGTGAAGGAGCAACATTTAAGTTTTTTTGTCCTGGAATCAGTAGTACAGTGTAACAGGGGTGGTAATTGGCCTGCATTATTGTCTCACAAAGAAACATGTTGGCAGATTCTATTGGAATCAAATAAGCCCCCTGGGTTTAATGATTCCATCTCCATTGTCCCTTATTTGAAATTGAAAGCAGAACAACTGTAAGGTAGAAGGATTTTATTGTTGAATTGCATATATACAATGATTTTATAAGTTTATAAAAAGGTTTTTATTTAACCTATGTTTATTACCTGTTACTATATATGTATATTTCAAGTTCTTTTATACTGTGTTTGGGTACTTCCAGTATACACTGGTTGATAATATATTATATACTATATGTGTATTAATATATGCCATATTTGATGCATATAATTTTCAAGATTTATTGCTTTTTCATGAATATTTTAGTGTTTGAAATGCAACTTAGTAGGGAATTTTTATTCAGTATGTCTTGCTTTAAGCATTAATTATGTAATTAACAAATTAAGTAGGTTGTTGTATAAAAGTATGTGGAGAAGAGTGGATTTTATCTGAGGAAGTTGTTTTAACAACGAAAACGTTGCTACAGTTGAGATACGTTAAATAAATTGCTTTTTACAAGAGCGTGGTTATCGATTTTTGAAGGGTTCATCTTCCTTATTGTGAGTTGGTGTATTCAGCTGGTTTCCCTGTCTGTTTGCTGCTTGTTCTCAGTGGAGAGTTTTACACATACAGATGCACAGTTGGCAGATGTGAGATTAGAGCTCCTGCCTATTTAATATTACACACTACAGCTCACAGTACTTATTGCATGTGCCATGGAGTTTACTTGCAGTTAAGTTGTCAGCCTGTGTTCTTAATGTGAATAACATCAGCAGGCCTTATAGAGGAGGGCAATGTAGAGGTCTGCAGCTAGTCACAGGCCCATAAAATGCATAACCAGTGCACAGAGACAGCCCATATGGCCATGTCCAAAGTGCTGTAAGGGGATATTTTTACACACACACACACGCACACACACACACACACACACACACACACACACACACACACACACACACACACACACACAGCTGATATGAGATTAGAACCCCTACTTATCTATTAGACACTATAGCTTACAATACTTTTTTGCATGTGTCACAGGTTATGTCTGTTGTATATGTGATTGCAGGCTACTTATTTGTGGAGTATGCAAAGTAGCCTTTTTTTAGACAGCATGTGTGGCCAACAGTGTGATGTTGCTTGGGACTGTTATTATAACTAGTGTCCTAGGAGCGGATACCTGTTAATACTCCTGCTATGTGTGTACAGCTACCAGTATGGCCATATGTGGCTGGTTGCAGTTAGATAGGCAAACATGTGGCCATGGACAATATGGCCTGTCCAAGGCATGTGGTGACACCATTGTAAATTACATCACCTGCTCACCTGCGTCTCTCTACTTGGTGACATTCTGCAGGCACAGGGGTCTGTGGGTGAGTGGATTATGTACTGCTGCAGCCTTGGTCTGGTTCCTTTGGACAGCTGTTTTGATGTGTGTGTGCAGATAACCACAGCATTCTGAGGGTATGTGAGGGAAATTCTTACATCCACATATATATATATATATATATATATATATATATATATATATATATATATAGGTTTTTGTGAGTGTGTGATGTGTGTGTGTGTGTGTGTGTGTATGTGTATAGCAAGAATGTTTATTTAAATGTTGGTGTGTGTGTATGTTATGTATATGTGTTATGTAGATATCGGTAGAGAGTCTATGTATCATTGTAATATATATAGCTATATACATATACGTATCATATGTTTTTGGGATACATACTGATAGATACAGTAATCATGTGAGAGGGGGATGGGACAGACATTTTCAGATAGCATATCTTTGCGATGAAGAGGAAACAGACCTGCACTCAAGTTTTCTAAGTATAGGAGCATGCCCAGTGGGACTGTGAATACATACAAGCTGACTCCAGGGCAGAGCTACCTGTATTCCAGTCCAGGATTTTGTGTGCTGCAGACATGAGCTGCTGCTCCTGTTTCCACAGTACAGCACTTCCCTGAAATTTCCACAGCTGTGTGCTGTACTTAATATGTGACTGGGGTACATAATGTAACACCACACACAAGGTGACAGTCTGCATTGTAATAAGTACTGACACATTTATGGACCGGCCTTTACATCCTGGTGCTATTCTGTTCTGTTGCATTCTGCTGTTAGAGTAGTCATCTTCTAGGTTAATCATAGCATGTGTAATGTCTGCCTGTAATGTTGACCCTATGTCTCCACATTGTCTCTGCCTTTGTCCAGCTTTCCTGCAGTAACAAATTGAGGAGTATGACAGTCTGTGGGAATACCACCATATGAGTACTTCAGATGCAAAAGATTTGGATGCTGCCAGACTGAAACCATCAGCACCATCACCCATGCTACCATCCCTAGTCCAGTAAGGCACACCATCCACCAGACAGTGAGGTGTAATTCCTCACACAATCAACAGCATACAGACATACATTGTCTCCCCTGCATTATGTGAGACATACAGAGTGTGGCCAGGTTGTATGTCACAGCCCTGGAATTGGCTGGTCTGCTGATAAATCATTGAGACTTACTGTTACAGCAGTTGTATGGGAACACTGATGTGTTGGTGGATGGGGGTGCTGGCACAGACAGTTGTGTGACTGCCATATGATCCCACTGTTTGCCATCTCCCTTGAATAATGTATTGGACTTTTCAGCCATGTGCCCTACTGAATATTTTGGAGCACATACTATTTTACAGAGTAACTCTTGCCCCAAGTGGCTGTTATATCTCCCCAAGTAGCCCAGTAGCCCTCTATATTCCCTTCCATACATGCGGCAGGTCCATACATATGCTACCATATTTTAGTACCCCTTACAAGTGGTGTATAGGTGAGTGACGTACCTTGCAAATGCAGCTGTTGCCATATCTGTAGTTCAGGGGATGACTCTGTCTGATGCATGCTGTACACAGCCAATATATGGTTAGGTACAGGTTGTATAGGCTGGCTGGAATCTTTTTTACTATATGTATGTGAGCTGGAAGGAGGTGCCAGTCCCTAGGGTCTTAGGTTGTCAGTGCATGTGCTATGCGTTGCCTCTTGGCCAAGGCCAGGGCATACTGGGCACACCAATGTCTGATTACAGGGACATCCTCGGGGGGGTCCTCCTCCAATTTCCCCTGTAGGTGTGGTTGTGAAGACCTAGGCACTGGTGGGGGGCTGTGAATCCCTTTCCTTTGATGATCTTGCTGCAGCTGTTTCCACAGGTTAGATCATATGGTGCAGCATGGCACATACTGTGAACATCTGTGCACGAGGCTGGAGAGTACTGCAGGGCTCCACCAGCTATATCGAGGCACGGGAACCATGAATTTATCAGCTCAAAAACACACTCTATGATGTTCTTAGTTTGTGTGCGTGCCTCATTATGGTATTCATCAGTGGCTGTGTGCATTTCTGATGGGTGTCATCATCCACATTTCCAGTGCATAGACAGCATTTCCCAGTAAAGGGCCATGTGGGATGTCACCCATAGAAAACTTCTGGTGCAGCTGTGATGCATGCTAGATATGGGAATCATGATATCTGCCAGGACTGCCAGCACACACATTCATGATAATCACATGAGTGATACTCCTTGCAGTTGACATAGATTCTATCCTCCTCACTGGGTGGTGCCTTGATGTGTACATGAGTGCAATCTATGGTGTGCAGTACCTCAGGGTAGTTTGCTACATGGTAGAAGTATTGCATACTGCTGGACCTCACCTCAGGAGTGTGGAGAAAATAAATGTGCTCACTGGCATGTGATATCATGGCATCCAGTAACTGGTGGAGTACCCTGGATGCAGATGCCTGCGAAACCCTCATCATGTCCCCAGTTAGTCTTTGGAAAGTACTGTAGCTAGTATCCTAAGAGCTAATATACCTTTATTTTCACTGGAATGGTTTCCTCTCTGTTGGCTCTGGGTCTGAGTTGAGGGCGGTAGTGCTCGGTGAGTTCTTGCAGTATATCCCTGTCTACCCTGCAGCACTCTACAATCTCCAGCTCATATAGCTCATAGAAGGTTACCCTGGGCCTCAGTCTAGGCCTACTGTCAGTAGCAGTAGCAGCAGCATTGACCTCAGCATATAGCACATAGAGATGTAGCAAACCTGCAGCAGCCTCTAGCATTCCTTTAGTTAAAAGTCCCAAGTCTGTACTCCACTGGTGCAGAGTATATGGTAAAATGAGATTGGAGGGTGTATTCAACCTGTGTAGTCATCTGCTGTAGGTGTAGCCTGTGTGACTGGCTAACTATGATACATTCCACCTGCCAAGTACATCATTAAGGACTATTAATAGTCCTAGTTTAAGTGAAACAGGGGTCATCAATAATTAATATACCATTGGCCTTCTCAGGCATTTTTTTTTATGACAGCCCTCAATCAGCACTGCGGTGCACAGCAGAAATAGTGCCACGAAGGTAAAGAATGCTCAGCAGTCATTGTACACCCCCCCTAAAAGGTCATGCTCAGCATGGTGGCATGCCATGCAAAACATGCTCAAACATGATGAAACACACTCCCCAAATATAAACAAAGCTTAGCAGATACTGTACACTCCTCTCTGCTCAGCTCAGTGGTGTGCCACACAAACAGGGGCTGCTGAGCTCCAATGTGCTTACAAGCCTTTGGACACACACCCTTTGATGTCATCTAATTCTTCTGTGGACAGCAACACTGTTCTGTGCCTACACGGATGGGATCTGTGGACACGGATACCCATTTGTGCTATTCAGTAACCCTAGCTCATTTGCATAGAGATCTGTGCACACAACCTGGAAACTACAAGGTACCAGGCCCTGCCTTGTTAGCAACCACAGCAGCCTACCATTGTACATACTCCACGCAGGGTTCTATAATGCAGTACTGCCATATACTACTAATTTTCATTTTTACACTTTTTATTTTTTATTTTTTCATAACAGCATGTTTGTACGCTGTGGCTTGCTGAGCAAATGTACTCAGATTATTAGAAAATATATTTTAAGTTATTTTCCATATGGTTTTGGACACACAGTGGACAGTTTTGCACATACCTGTGTCTACTATGCTATTTCTGCCAATCTAAGTGCACTTTTAGAGCCCCTGTTGCCAGTTTTACATCCTGTACATGGAATTTTTCTGTGTACACTACGGACACCAACAAGGGGTTTGCAGGACTGACTATCTGCATGCTGGATCACTCTACCTCCCTCATTTATATGAAATTCACCTGCTTATGAGGTAATTTGCAAGCCAGGGAGTCTTCCATGTTGGTGCGTATGTGCACTGCCCTCAGCTATGTTTACTGGATCGCACATCTACTTACTTTCATGTAGACACCGTGCCACCATGCCTACATGGAAAAAAAATCCATGTATGCTTTATTAAATTCTCCCTTACATTTTTAGATTTACAAGTAAATCTATTTTTACCACGTAAAATGTGACCTTATGTTTAATGATCACACTTTGATTATTAGAAATGCATCTACATTGTTTATAACTGGAACAACTGTATGTACCAACTAGACCAAGATATTCGGAATATATAACAATAGAACTACTCCTATTAAAAATTGATAATAAATTTGTCATTTTTATATATAAAAATAGGGATATTTCCTATAATATTAATCAAACTTTTATTACATTCAATAATCTTATGGTTGTTAATAATAATATTGTGAATGTTCTTTCTATCATTGCTCATCAGCAATTGAAAGGACAGACAAAAATTTTTTACTCTATTTTCAGATTTAGTCTTATAACCACTATTTAAAATAGGAAGACATTTATCTAAACATTTATTAATGATTTCATTGGATATTTCAGATAATTTGATAGATGGATATCCGCTTTCTACAAATAAAGATTTTAAGGTGAATTCATGCAAAAAAAAAAAAAAACTTCATCATCACTAATTAACCTGCTGGCATGAATAAATTGTCCTCTAATCATATTCCACTTCATAAAATGTGGATACTTACTGGAATAATGTAAATAACTGTTAACCCATGTGGGTTTATGGTATAATTGGCTATGAAAATGTTGTCTTTCTACATCCATAGGAGTAGTTAAATCCAAAAATATATAGTTTCACACCCTTAGAACTGATTGTTATTTTAGAAAGTCAGTACTATTACTGAGTTCATCAAAGAATGGGAAAAAAATATCCCAAGAGCTATTCCATATTAAAATTAAACCATCTATGTATCTTTTATAAAAGCTAACAAATAAAAAAAATGAATGATTGACTAAAAATGCATGCTCCCACCAAGACATGACTAAATTAGTGAACATAGGTGCCTTTCTAGCACCCATGGCCACTCCTCTTAACTGATGATAAATATTATTTTGGAACATAAAAAAATTATTTGCTAAAACTACTTGTAAGAATAAACAAATGGTATTAACATAAGAATTATTCAAATCGGTAAATTTACCTAAACAAAATGCACATAATCAATACCAATATTCCAAGGCATAACTGTATATAATGACACTATATCAATAGTAATTAATATTGATTCAGTACCAGGGAATGAATAATCTCTTAGAAAGTCTAAATAGACCCAAGAGTCTTGCAAATAATGTAAATAATTTTGTACTATTGGATTTAATACAGAATCTAAGTATATAGATATATGTTCAGTCTTACCATTATGTGCTGACATTATGGGTCTAATCAGTGGATTATGAATGTCTTTCTGTATTTTGGGTATACCAAAAAGTCACCTACTTCAGGGTTATCATTCATTAAAAATTAATATAAAATTATCAGTCAATGCATTTTCCTTTCAATAAATCAAATAAAATAGTAGCCAGTTTCTGAAATTGTGTTAACATCTCATATTTAGGTACGACTTTATAACCATTAATATCAGATAACAAATGATTTTAATGGATATTGTATGTATCAACATCCTTTAGGAACATGCCATTGCCTTTATCTGCTCATATAATTCTAAGATACATATTATTCTTAGCTCATTTAGAGCATCATATTCTGATTTGTTCAAATTATATGTTTTTATAAGGTTTGTTAGAAAATGCTCTTTAAATCCATTAATGCATGCTTATTGAAACACATTTTAAGGTGCTATGCAAGGCAGGATTAAAAGCATTTTGTTTCTAAGTGAACTGGTATTCCCATACTTAAATCTTTCAACATCATTCAAAATGTATTTCAAGTTTAATTATCTAACAAGCAGTCTGAAATCAATAATAATCTCTACTGTAATAGCATGTCTTGCAGGAATGAATGAAAAACATCTGCTTAAAATACTAATATGCTGTGAAAACAGTTGGTACTTAAACTGAATATTGGACAGCTTCATTTTTTATACATTTCTCCCTTCCGTGTGCTTCCATTCTGTAATTACTCCTTGAAGTAGGAATTATCCTTTGTTGTAAGAGACAGGCACCTGAGGACAAGGAATGTCACAAGGCTTTCCGAATGGAGGATTTATATGAACTTCTTATCGAGCACATATAGAATTATTGAAAGTATTAAGGATATGAGGAAAGTCTAAATCATGCATACTTTGCTCAGTTGTAGTGTTTTGCACACTTGTTGTAGAATGAAAGTTAATTATTAATAGAAGCCCCTCATTCATGGAAATGGTTCAAACTAGGTAAGGGATATGCTGTGCTATTCCCATAACTATCAGCAACTCTTTTAAGTTTATTTTACTTTCTAGCAGTTATCATAGCAGCATGCTTGTTCTTTCCGGTAGGAATACCATGAAACATTGGAGTCCAATAATCAAAAAGCCTATTATTTTTCACACTGCTTTTAAGGTGCTAAAACGGGTTCATATCACATAATCGAACTTCCAAAATATCTAACACCATAAGCTCGAACTTGGAAGTTCGAAATGTGATAACATCGAATGCAAGGAACAGTGATTTTCTTCCCAAGGAAAAAATTCACTGTTCCGAGAAACACACACACAACATAAGCACACCAAAAGTAAATAATCCATGCACATACACTTTACAAAACCCTACTTCTAGTCCTACACTAAACCATACATACAGTACTACCTATCCGCTTGCCTTAACCCGCTCCCTAACCCTAAGGTCCATAACTATCGCACACTTACCCTAAGGAGCTATACCTAAACAAACTAAATAATACACACACATACACTTTACAAAACCCTACCTGCAACCCTACACTAAACCATACATACAGTACTACCTATCCACTTACCTTAATCCACTCCCTAACCCTAAGGTCCATAACTATCGCACCACAGTGGAGGAAATAGCAAAGCCGCGGAATGGCCCACCGAAATCTTGCCCTGGGCAAGATTTTGATGTTCCGCGGCTTCGCTATTTTTCACTTTCGATGTAGTGGTTTTGATATTGTAGCCTTCAAAGTTTTGAGACTTCGATGTTACAATATAAACCCACTAAAATGGTAAAAAATATAGTTAGAAAAAAATTGGGATATTGTAAGTACTGTTCGTGATGTTGTAGGTAAAGAACCTCAATTTGCCCTTAAAAGAATTAGAAATATAAAAGGCATTTTGGAAATTCCTGTTAATAGAAATACATCAAATAATACTATATGTGCAAGTAAATGTGGTGCCTGTAATCAATGTAAATATATTAGTGAAGTTCTACAGTTGAAGTTAAAAAGTGAGTTGAATTATATTATTTACCACAGGAAGTGTAATTGTGGTACTGTGGGTCTTGTGTATTTAACAAAGTGCTCTGTTTGTCGAGGATTCTGTTGGTAAAACTGAGAGCACCCTTAGAAAGTGATTTATGAACATAATTATGACATAGGATAGAAGAACATGAATGACACTTTGAACACTCAGCTGAATGCACAGGTTTTTGAAAGTTTATGTTTGTTATTATTTAAAGAATAGAGCACCATCCAAGAGGTAATTCGTGGAAATCTACTACTGAGTACAAAGAACTACTGTGGCAGATTAGATTAAACACTACATCCGGGATTCAGTAATCCTCTGAGTAAGACTAACCAAGTCTTACTCGAAGGCTGCCATTTAAGAATATGAAGTCATTATGTCATGCATATGCATGAAGGTGCTGACTCAACTGGAATGCTTACACAGAGCGTGTAAGACTGCAGGGAGCATGTCGGAATGCCGAGCAGTCCAAATATCCACACCCCTGCAACCATATAAAGTGAAAAAGACAAATGCAATGAGCGAGTCCGCTGAAATGTACATATAGCAAACAGCACACACCCCCACCTACTAAGCCCCTTTGTAAATGTAAAATATAAACTATTTTTTTTTCTAATTCCCGATATAGCTGCCCGTATTTGTGTGTATTTGCGGGTGTGCCCATTGCTTAGCTGCAGTTAGCAATTTTGACATCGAAGAGCATAATAAGAAGTGTTTATGCAAATCAAGCCGAATAGCAATAGCATAGTGGTAGAGCGTTCGCACAAAGAGGAGGCATTCCTGGTTCTAGTCCCATCACTCCCCTCTCTATTTTATGTTTTAAATTAGTATATAAAATAATTCCTGACATATACAAATGAAATTTTAGTAAAAAACATTGAAATGGCCTATGTATTAGTGAACAAAATGTATATATATATAAATATAAGAAGGTGAGCAGCATTAAGGATATTAACATATAATTGCCCATAGCTAAGCAGCGCTTTACCTAGTGCAATATAATTGCCCATAGCTATGCAGCGCTTTACCTAGAGCAATGTAATTGCCCATAGCTAAGTAGCACTTTACTTAGAGCAATATAATTGCCCATAGCTAAGCAGCGCTTTACCCAGCGCAATAGGTTTGTGTGGAGCTGCGCACCGTGCTAACAAGCGCACCATAGGGCAATGTGGAGCAACATAGAGCAAAGTTTCCTAAACACAGCCACACCCCCTAGCCTGTCTGGACAGTAGTAAAATAAAAAGCAATGACAAGGTTCGAACCCGGGACACTGTGCACCATAAACAAAGTACTGAACCACTAAGTCATGACAGCTTAGCATAAGCATACACTGTTAACATACATATACTTATAAATGGAAGATTAACCATTGCTAAGCAGGTTTATGGTTAGCCGAGAATTTTCAAAAACGGCCAATCACAAATAAGTGCGGGAAATGAGGCATATTTAAGCTCCATAGGCAGGAATACTCGCCATAACTGATTGTAGCTCCCATCTGCAGTCAGAATGGCTGGTGCTGGAGAGGGTACTTGCTTTCGAGCGCAACGCTGGGGCATCGAGGAGTCAAAATACATGGTTTGGCCCCTTGTCCACCATCATGAGTAAAGACTCCTGCAGGGCCAGTTCCAAGGGATGTAGTACAAAGCAGAGGCTTGGAACCGGTTAGCTCATGATCTCACCAGTGCCACAGGCATCCCTCTGACTGGTGAGCAGGTCCATCACCACCATGCAAACTTGAAGAGATAGAAGCAGGACCTACTGAACCGATGGATACAGGAGGCCCGTGGCATGCAAGATGCCCCACTACTGAGTAGGTAGCCATGGAATGAAGTATGTAAGAGATGTTAATTTAGTCTATATAATGGATAGGTATGTCTCAATATCCCTTCATTTACTTCACAGCTGCAGGTGTCTGTGATGCGAATCAGCAAGCCTATGCAGATAGGCTGCTAAGGCTGCGCCACCAGGCAGGTTAGTAATTATTTTGCATGTATTGTTATATAAAATAGGTGAGAGAGCCTGAAAAAAAGTGTTGTAGCCCAATAATACAGCCATAAAATGCCCTGAATAATTCCTCTGCATGTAGTGTTATATAAAATAAGTCAGAGAGCCAGAAAAAGAGTGTAGTGACCCATTAATAAAGGCAAAATAAGTCCGGAATAATATCTCTGCATGCACTGTTATATAAAATAAGTGAGCAAGCCTGAAAAAGAGTGTTGTAACCTATTAATAAAGGTATAATATGTCTTGAATAAGTCTTCTGTATGCACTGTAATATCAAATAAATGAGAGAGCCTGTAGAAAAGTGTGTAATGTAATTAATAAAGGTATAATACTTGGAGTGTGTCTGTGTCACTTACTTTGAAATGTTGTTGTACCCTTGCATTATATAAATAGTACTGTTGTATTACGTGCTGTCAACCCACAGTTGGGCAGTCCCATATAAAGTGGATGAAGGAAGTGCCAGTAGCTGTGAAGCATATATACAGTCCTCAACAGTTGGTTAATGGTTGGCATGCATAGGTAAATCTGGCACACGAGTAGCTTGTTGATGTGTTCCCCAGAAATGTGAGTGTGCTACATGAAATGTAGGGTTCTGTAGACATTTAACTGAAAATGTCACGTGAACACATCCAGATATGTAGATATATAAATATAAATAAAATATATAACTATGTAGCAGTAACATCTGCATCTTGGACAGTTAGTATGTCAGATATAGGTCAGGTATATAATGAACTAGCCAAACCCATTACACATCCTAATGCATGTTGCCTAGTGTAATAATACATGTAGGGGATATACACCTGCAGTCAATAGGAATGTAGTGTAGACTAAAAGTACTTATAAGATGTTAATGGAGGTATCTTTTTACACCCTACTGTATGTGCATAAACAATGCAATTCCATACCTCAATGGGTATGTCTAATCTGAAAACATTTGTTGGGACATATGTCCTATTGTTCTATAAATATCTGCATTTACTTTGATGCATGTGCCCTGTTCAAACAGCACAATCTTGGTGGCCTGTTGCCACCAATCATCCCTGCATGCTGTTGGAATGTCCACTGTCGTTCAATATATGCATGTGTTATGCTTGCTGTTCAACTGTTGGAACCCTGGTGTGTTGGGTTAATGGGAATATTACTGCATGCTGTTACAACTAATTTGGAATGCTGTTGTCTATGTTGTAAATAAACACACCTAAAAACAGAACATATCGGAAGGCCGGTCCCAGCTGACCCACCTGTCCCTCTTCAGCTGGCAATTGCACCTGGCACCAGCAGGTCCGATGCCCAGCCCGGCTCCCCTCCTCCATGGGTCCTGTGCCACCTTTGGGTGGAAGCACTGCAGGGGATGGGGCTCAACCCCCCGTGCAAGCGTGGGCAGAGAAGGGCCACCTGTCACCTTCCGATGGGTCCGGGCTGTGGTGCGTATGGAGATCCAGCGTTCAGTCGCTGATCCCCTATGCCAGCTTGAGGCGAGAATGGTGCAACTCATGGGTTAGTCTGCCCCTCCTATGCAGCCCCCAGCACAGCCACCCTCGGGGCTGTGAAGGTGCAGTGGTGACTGCCCATGGGTGGGGATCTCAGTTCCACTGTTACCATCTGTGGGCTCATGGGCTTACGATTTCCAAACATCCGTCCCCATCAATTGTGTTCACCCACCCCATGTGTCATATTCCGCCCCTGTATGCATCTTGTTTGTCTTGTCTGTTTACCTCCCCAACCTACCTCCCCAAATATACCTACTTCTTCTACCTCACATTCCACTCTCACCTGAAAAAAAAAAAAAAGGGCAATCTGTTCCCTCAAAAATATTACGCCCCATACATAGCTGCCCATTTCGCACACATGTCCGCTGGACATGTAAACTGATAATTATAATTGGCAGTACAACATACTTTGTTGTCCTCACCCCTCTCTCAGGGTTGGAAGGTTTCAAATTTCACTCCAAATTTCTAACATATGCACAGCTGTTGCTGGTAAAGAAATGGGCAGCTATGGACCTTTCTTACACCCGTCCTGCACATCCCGAGCTGGTTTCCCTACTGTCTTTCCCTCTTTGTGCCCCCTTTTTCACCACTTTCCTATCTCCCCATTTTCTTTTCTTTCAAAGAAATTAGCATGGGGGTTAGTGGGAGTAAGCACTTTTAAGCAGTAGTTAGCGGGTTTGAGCGAGTGTGTGCATGTCTGCGCTTAGCTAAGTATTGCTAAGCTTCGTGCAAACCCACACAAACCCGCTTACAACTGCTTAAAAGTGCCTTAATCACTCTGCATGGCAGGGCCCTTGTTCTGCTGAGCAGCAAAATAAAACACTTCTGTCAGTCTCAAACCCCAGACCTTGGACACATTACACTGCATGAAGTACCACTAAGCCACAGCAGAGATACAACAAGTTGGTGCTGTAATAAATATATCATGCATTACAATGAGTGAATGTAAATGGAAAATAGGAATGCCATAACACAAATCTTGTTCTGTGGATCTTTACCAGCAGTTGTTGTGAAATAGCATGACATGACTGTGAAAAGAGAACCAGCCATTCTAGCAGGAAATAAGGTTACAGTAGCACTTTACAAACCCCACACAGTATAAGAGCAGGATAAACACTGGCATATTTGAAAATGGCAGAGGCCATACTTCCCAAATGTGACTGCTTTTTCAGGGATGTCCCTGATTCGTAAACAAATGTTAGCTGTGTCCCTCAGAATCCCTCTGAAAAGTACTAACGTTAGGCCGAAAAGTGGGAATTACACTTAATGAATAATGTCAATAAGTAAGAGTACACACTGCATGCACGTCAGAAAAGGTGTCTTAATACATATGCTCAGATTCTTTCTCAGTCTCAACTTAATGTCTGTAATATATTACAGGTGTACCTCACTTATATGTACCTTTCCCTGAGGCTGTTCAAATATATACCTGAGTGTAGCAGAGGCCTGGCAGAGGCAGAAACACACAGGCATTTCAGCTTTTCTGCTGTTACACACTCTGCAAATAGCTTTGGAACGAGTCCCATAAGCATACCCATATGTAGGAGTACAACACAGAAATATCAAAGAATGTAGCCATGTACTGGTAGCAACCAACTGTGACAATGCCATTGTTCCAGTGCAGAAAAGACTGTTGTGGTGCACAGACAAAGAATAATAGGCTAACCCTGGCTACCATCTGGATATGTCCACAAGTGGGAGCTACACAGACAGACTACTTGCCTTGTTAGACTAACAGGTACACAGCAACCCTGTATGTTCAGCAAGATAAACATCACACAATAATTTATAATGCTCTCTGTACTTCTGCACCCTACCCAAAAGAACAATATACCTGTGTATTCAAGCTCTACCAAGGATGTAGGTAGGCATACTCAGTACTGAAATGTATACAGTTGTCTTGAGCAGCATGTGCTAATGTCAACACAAATAAACAACAAACTGTTCAGAAGTGAGATAATTAATATTTACAGTGTAGTAGTTCACAAACAGTTCGTGTGCTAGAGGAATACATTGCAATAACTACTTTTGTAAGGCAGTTAATTGTCTAATTAGAAAAGAAAGTGCATACTCCCATGTATCTTGTGTAAGCATTTGGAGGGGTGAGTAAAATTCTACACTGACACGTGTGTACTAGAAGCAGCAACATTCAGGTTTGAGTACAACATGCAAATCACTGGCTACAACCCTAGCTTCAGATATAAGAAGTATACCAACCTTCTGACTGACACAACAGTGTCCTCAGCAAACAAGTATGGGCCCCACTTTGGAAAGCTGAAAGGGCTACGCCTACCTAACCTAGCATTTTATAGCAGTGGGCTGCTATGACAGTGAGTACTGCAATTACCACACAGCAGGCTGCATGCAATTAGTAAATGGTGGGCACCAATTGGTGCAGAGGCCATCACATGCACATGTGTAGATACCTAGAAAAACAGGCTGTATTTGCTGTCCACACATGCAATAATCTCATTGCAGCAAGAGAGAGAGAGAGAGAGAGAGAGAGAGAGAGAGAGAGAGAGAGAGACAGAGAGAGAGAGACAGAGACAGACAGAGAGAGACAGAGACAGAGACAGAGGCAGAGACACAGACAGATACAGACAAAGACAGATAAAGAGACAGAAACTGAGAAACACAGAAAAAGAAAGAGCAACAGCAACAGACAGAGAAAAAAAATATTTCCTTTAAAAACAGACGGAACAGAGCAAAACAAAGGAAAGGTATGTAACACATATGTATTTGCTGGCATGTAGTAGATGTTTATGAAGAGTACTCTACATACTGTGAATCATCCATATGTGGCAGCAGTACGTATCTATATGTATCTGTACATGTGCATAGGGCAAGGGGCATACTGCAACTGTTTGTGAAGGGTGTATATATATATATATATATATATATATATATATATATATATACATTGTTGAAGGTTGTTATGTGCATATTTCTATGTAGGTTGTAGTGTGTGACAAAGAAAACAGCATGCAGTGCTGGTATATGACATGTGGTGGTTAAACGCTGTGGGTATGCTCTGTCAGTTTTGCAGTGTTGCAGCCAGTGAGGTCTGCTAAAGCTATATGGGCTGAGGACACCTTCAATGCAGTCTGCACAACACTGTGCAATATTATTACATAACTGTATATCTCACAACTGTCACATAATTGATATTCCCACCATGAATAGTGGACTGTATATGTGCCTATATGTACATCTATATTTACAGCAATGGATGTTTATATATATGTGTGTATATATATATATATATATATATATATATATATATATATATATATATATATATATATATACACAGAGAGAGAGAGAGGGAGAGAGACATGGGGCATACTTACTGCAACAGGTACCTGGTGACCAAGGTATGGACTGAAGCTCAGTATTGACACTGTAGTGCCATCCCTTCTTGCCAGAACACTTTACCCATTAACTACCACATAGGTGGTAGTCTACCTAACACCGAAGGTGTGATAAGGGAACATGGGACACAGGTGGACAGTAGCCTCCCCTTTGATAATCACAGTGCCACACTAGTCATGTACTCTGTCTACATGGTACACATCATCACAAAAGGTGTGTCATCTAGGGAAATATAGGCCAGTGTTCCCCTCTATGCATCACACTTAAAACCCATTAGAGAGTACAATGCCAACTACAGCAACTGGAAAGGCCACAGACATACCTCACAAAGAGTAATACCAGCCTCAAACAGATGCCCTATGCAGACCGACTCACAAAACCACAGCTACACTGTGTTGCATGCCCCCTACCCAGAGGTGACCTCTGCCTAACATATAGAGCTATGTCACACCCATAGCTGTTGGACATCCTCCACGTAAACATATTACAATCCCTCTCAGATACATGTTCTAGGGCCCTAAACCTTGTCAGCTCACTAAACAGCACATGCTGGAGGGATAGAGTCCTAACTCAGAGACATGCCATACTCTGGAACAAACCACCTATCAATAGCAAACAAAGCTCATCATTAGCAGTTGTCATAAATACTCCTGATAATTGTTTTGGAGATAGGAAATACACCCCTGGAATCACCTTTGTGGCTCTGGTTGACAGGGGCAAGTGAAATTAAATTACATGTGCGTCAAAGGCCAGGGTAGCATATGGCTAGGCTGCTGTAGGCCCTAGGGCCAATAGCATATTACCTACCCATGACACGATGCACACACACATGTACTTAGTGCAATAATTGCTATGTGAGGTTGACTGAGTGTGATGGTGAATGTGTTGGTGAATGTGTGCAAGGTCTGTAAAGGTGTGATAGCTTAGTGTGAAATTGTTTCTGTCATGGTAGTTTGTGTCCTAGCTGTGATCCCAGCAAAAGATGTGTATGCTACTGCTAGGCAGAAAAAGTAGTATGGCATACGGTGTGACGTAGCCCCTTGTTGTTGACTGTGGTGTCCCATTGTAGGCTAAAACAATGCATGTATGCTTAGTGAGTGGTACTGCTGGTGAATACAACTACCTGAAGCTGTAGGCCTAAACAGTACAGTATGATGTATGTTCACATTGCTTGGAAACACTGTTTTGTGTGTCCCCTGTTGTCCTCACAGATTACATACTTCAGGCATACGGTTTTGTAAGTAGTGACACACATTACTGTATGGTACACAGGTAAAGCTCATCTGGGTTGGCATACATTTGTGTGTTGTATGTATGTTTGATGTGTGTGTAATTATGCCTGTACCATTTCCTCAATCATATCTGTGTTACAGGGTATATGTGTGTATCTAGCAACATGTATAGTCTAGTACAGCAGTATGCCACCTATATCAACGACTGTGCACATATGTTAGGCAGAGGTTTGGCATCAAAGACTACTGTGGTATACTGGTAATACTGTAACTGTACTTTACATTCATTGCAATGGATGACATCTTTCTTTATGGATTAGCTTGATATATACTTCCTGTGGCTAGGTAGTGCATTGTGTCAAATACAGTGTGCCATGTACTGGTGTATAGTCTTACATACTGGTTTCTCTTTGCTGCTGTGCAGAACATGGTTTGATATATAGAGCATGGCAGGCACTGTCAGCCAGTTGTGGCCTGAGCACTAATATGTGGTAATGAACATGTCTATCCTCTGGCAATCAATCGGATGTGAAATATGGCAGGTAAATGATATCTGTACTTTAGGATGTTAAGTGCACCACTTGACTTGCTCACACATCTTGTTTAATTGCCTTCCAGGGGTATGTCCCACCAAAGAAACCCGTGTTATACAGCTGCAGAGGAGGCAGAAATACAGAACAGCCTGGTGCAGCACTACACCCCGCTGTTCTCTAGAACCAGCCAGGACCAGCATGAGCGGACTGCACTGTGGCAAGATCTCGTTCGTCGGGTAAATGACATAGGCATGCATAACTGGACATATGAGCAGGTACGCTATCACTGCAGTGATTTAATTAGACATGTCCAGCAGCGTGCGTCTGATATCTGTCGACAACAGCTTGCCACAGGTGGTGGGGTTGCCATTCATCCCCCCTCACCAGAGGTGAGGAGCTGCTCCTAAGTGTGGTGACTCCTGGCCAACCACAGGAACAGCAACTGATGTGTCATCATGGAGGCCGAAGCCACCCAGCATGTTGACATGGAGCGTGCAGGTAACATGACCTATCTGTAGACTACTGTTATCTGTATTGGTAGATCATGCATATGTGACATGTGTACTGTGTGTTGTGCTGCATAGTGTTGTGGAATACTGATATTTGGAATATAATCTGTACGCCTGTGACTGTTGACTGTTGTACTACTGTAGTTTAGCAAACTCACAGTAGCAATGGCACAGTTGTGGCCACTGACAAACTGTCTCATATTCTTGTAGGTCCCTCTGGTGTGACAGCAAGGCAGCCGGTCGATGCTGGTGAGTGTGTTATAATTTTAATATTGCTAATGAAATGTGCATGTCATAATTGAGGTGTAGGCCATGTACATGTCACACACCTACGCATAAACAGTAGCTGCCTCAATCACATGCAATACACAGAGCAGCACACACAATTGTGGCAACACAATACTGGACATTGGATAGACATAGTTGATACACATGTACACAGCATACACAACTTTGTCATACGTAGTACACCTTAACATGCTACACATAGCGTATCCAGACACCCGCTGTAAGGTCACACTTCAGTATCCCACATGTCATCCACACAGCACACATAATATACCTGAGGGGGTAGAGGCCTATCATGGGCTGTGTGACACTCTTCAACACATAACACATTCATGTTAGTCAATGCTCCCTATTGGGCACATTACAAACCCATATTATGGGTGGCTGTGAGGCCAATCACTGAAAAACAGCACACATGCATCAAAGCCATGTATACTGTTATTAACATGGTCTGTCTACACTCGCACTGCATGGTCTTGAGCAACAAACTTTCTGCATGCTGACATGTGTGATATGACTGTTTGTCTTGTGATACTGTAACCCACCTTTAACCACTATTTAGTATGTTTTGGATTACTGGTGGTGTGTGTGGGTATCTGCTGTAGTGAGGAGTGTATTTGTGTGCATGTGTGCATGTGTGCATGTGTTCATGTGTGCGTGTGTGCATGTGTTCATGTGTGCATGTGTGCATGTATGCATGTGTGCATGTCTTCATGTGTGCATGTGTGCCGACATCATGTACAGGTTGTAAAGTGTGTTTCCTGTCTCCCTCCCACAGGTGCTGTGTTAGGGCTGGTTCACTGCAGCAGGGAAACTGATGTCACTGAGCCACATAGTGATAATGAAGATATGTGTGTTGAGGCACAGGCGTGTTTGCCAGGGTCTGTCAATGGGCCACCAATTGACAGTACACAGCTGTCCACCCCATCCATGCATACAGTCATACTGCCAATACATCCATCACCAATGCCCATAGCTGAGGGACAGCATACTGTTGGTATTAGCCAGGACAGTGTGGCATCCATGGCACATGCATCCCAACACAGCAGCCATACCCAGATGTCTGGAAGGGTACCACATAGGCAAATGTCCAGGGTTCTCGTAGGAGCACTGCTGCTCATCATGCCACTGGCAGATGTGCTACAGGTCCGACAACGTCATGCATGTTCCAGGCTGTCATGGAGGCACAGGCATGTATGGAACGGTACACCAGACAGGGTCTAAGGGCACAGAGGGCCCATAACACTGCTGTCATTGACAGTATCCATGACCTAGCAGGTGCCATCCAACATTACACTGAGGTCACTGATAGACGTTGGGGAGAGAGAGACATTAGATATCCTCCGCAATGTCATGTCCATGAGTCAGGAAATTGCGGGACGGTTGAGACGTCGACGTGGATGTATGCCAGCAATATCAGCATCTAGAAGTCGCCGTGGACGTCCCTCAAGCTACAGCCTCTCCTGTAGTGCCAGTACCAGCCCTAGCAATGTTGGGGGTGGGCTCTCCATAGAATGTCCTAGAAGACCACATGCATGTGGCTCTGGACAGTCCAGGCAGGGACCTGTGTCCAGTGTGCATCCATCCACCTCTGGGGATAGTTCCCAGTCTGGCTTAGTACCTGATAGTGTCAGTAGCACTCCTGCCAGGCACAGATACTGTATCCATGGCCAGAGATGGTGATCTGTAAAGCCTCGCAGGTACAGTCTGTGGCTGTCCCACAAATACCCGTATATGGCAGCCACACGGTGGAACTGTGTGCATGCAGACACACACACATACTCCAGACACCTAAGGCTAACACATACCCACACACATTACAACAACATTGGCCCATTACAGTATTCTTGCCCTTCACACACACACACATGTCAATTGGATGGCTTACTGTAGACCTCTGGCAAACCAACAACACACCCTGTGTATATGATGAAACCTGTGCCGCCTACTATAATCTGTAACATCGATGCAGGAAGAGGCTACCATGGTGCTGATGCACAGGGTGTCTATATAGCAGTATAGCAATGTTAGCATGTTGTCAGCTGTAGAGTGTAATTATATGCTTGAAAGTGTAGCTGAGCAGGCATGATGCATTAAAGCTATGATTGTTATTGTAGTGTTGTTTACACTGGTGTTGGTTCCAATTGTATATTGTCTGGCCACGTGCTACTTGGCTGATGTGTGCAGTATTGGCAGCATGTGTTAGAGAGTGGACAGTATGTGTGGGATGTGTGTAGCACAGATTTTCAGGTGTACAGTTGTGAACATGGTGGAGGTGAGCTGTCTGCATGTACGTTCATAGTGAACACATGGCCAGGGTAACATGCTCTGTATTACACAGTAACACTCCATAGTTTCTATTGGTGGCCAGTATGCATTGTACTACACGCATTCCGGAACATGACTACACATGTGTGTATGACATGGTTTGAAACTGTGCTGTGGATGATACTGTTACTATCTGTCATTGTTTTGCATTCTGGTGGTATACATCACTTCAACAGCCTGACCATAACCAATTGTTAGATGATGTCTTGACAACCGACACACAGATGTAAGACACACAGCAACATTTGGATCCTTCAGGCACTATACAATGCCAGTAAACACTGGTATTCACCTGCAGCCATTACTGAGACCACTCCTGTTTGCCATATAGCTCTCTTAGGTACAAACAATCACAGTAGGGATATGTCTGTCCACGTCTGGTAATGCATACTGTGGCCTATAATGCATTCTCCAGATGAGACACACATACTCCACAAGGGTATCATACAGACAGATGCCTGTTGTCAAACCCATGCTGTAAAGCTATAAGCCAAACTAAGCATTGTCATCCACCTATAAGGCACATATTATCCCGACAGTACCACATAGGTAGTAGCCACCAGCATGATGAACAGGTACCGATGTGTACATGCAACCAAGTGTTATGTCATCTCTCCTTTGTTAATCACATTTCCAAAGGTATTCTGGAATCCCTTGGTGGATCACATAAGCAATAAGAGGTCTGCATGCATATCCACAGTTTGTTCTACACCTATGAATAGTCATCATGGACAGACTTTGCTGAGTTTGAACAGGTCTGACATATACCTCTGCCATAGACCCTCACTAACACATTCCAATAGGAATCGTAATGACTTTGTGCGACACAGATGACCTAGGCCAGGAATCACTGCAGTGGCTGGCCTTGTCACAAGCATACAGATGTGACCTAAGGTCTGGGAAACAGCAACACAGTCTGGCAAGGATGACAGCTGTGTTCTTGTAGAAAGCAGGGTTCTCACTCATGCAATCATTGAGGTAACATGTACAGATATGTATTTGACACACAGCTAGCTCACATGTGCAATGCATACTGATATGTCATACAGTGGTAAAATCAAAATCCACAACACATCACCCAACAGTGTCACACACATACAACTCACACACTCAGCAAGTGCAGGATTCAATCCCTTACCTAACTACTTCATGATAGCAGAGAAGTATGTAGTAACACAATGCGCTATGCACATTACCGGCAGTTCTTTTTCCACAGGTATGTTTGTAGGATGGTGACATCATCAGACTTGACAAAGGTTAGATTACCACTTTTGAGGTGTTTCACTACTCTCTTAAAAGGCTGTTCCTTCCCAAGGGGAACACACACACAGTTGCCCAGTGCTGGATTCAAACCCCTACCTAATTACTTCAGGATACTGGAGGAGTACACAGTAATGCAATGCGCTATACGGATTAGTGGGAGCATTATTTTCCACAGGTATGTTTGTAGGATGCTGACATCATCAGACTTGACAAATGTTGCATTACCACTTTTGAGGTGTTTCACTACTCTCCTAAAAGCTTGTTTCTTCCCAAGGGGAACACACACAAACACACAGTTGCCAAGCGCAGGATTCAAACCCCTACCTAACTACTTCATAATACTAGAGGAGTACGTGTTAACACGACATGCTATACATATTACTAGGGATTTTCTTTTCCACAGGTATATTTGTAGGATGGTGACATCATCAGACTATACGAGGTGTGTTACATTAGGTGACATTAGTTGGCCTACATTGAACGAATGTCTAAACACTTTGGCCACGTGATCATCAAAGATGAGTTTACTATCTACCTGTGTCCCCAGGGCCATAATTACTTTCTCCGTACATGCTGGATTACCACCTATGTGGTAATTTCTGTCCATTTGGTATTACCCAAAGGGGATGACTATGCATTCTTTGCCATTCAGCTTGAGGGCATTGTTTTGACACCAGGTATCTGTCTCTGTAAGACACTTCTGGAGGATGTCTGTGTCAGCTGTACAGTCAATTATGGACCACAGTTTCCAGTCACCTGCAAATCTGTTCAGCCTTACACCTGCCGTGCTTGCCTGTACCTCTGAGCAGTATTGACTGAACAGGTGGGGTCCCAGGACCAAGACCTGTGTGATGCCATGTGTGACTGACTTAGAGCTGGACATGGCACCCACAACTATGAACATGTGTGTTTGATCTGTGAGCCACTTGGCCACATATCCTGTGACATAGCTGTTCATGTTCAAGCTGGTACACTTGTCCATGATGACGGAGTGGGGAATGGTGTGGTAGCCCTTAGTGAGGTACAGGTGGGCTGTGTGGACTACTTTCACCTCCATCTATGTTCATGGTAACTGTTTTAAATAAGTCAACTAGGTTTGGGAGCCAGGCTATGCCTTTAACAAGGTGAAGTTATGTAGAGTCCAGTGTCTGGAGATCTCCAATGTCTCAGTGTATGGGTTCCATGATGATTTGCTCAATATCTCTGTAGACCAGGCTGAGTACACATCCAGGTTCTGTTTTTGCACACCCTTTGTGGAGTTGGATGACTGTTAGTGTATGCCATTCTTTGGGTACATAGCCTGTGATACACTTCAGTCTGGACAGTGTACGTAGGTGAGGGTGTAGTTCCTTGTGGGCCTAGTGTAAGATGCAGCCTTGGACAACTTACAGTCACATTGATGCTTTGGTGAGGGCTGTCTTTACATGCATGTCTGTGACGTCTGTGTCTCTGCATCCTTCTTTGATAGACACAGGCCCTTTTGGGGGTGATGGGGGGAGTTTACACTGCACTTGTCCCCCTGGGTGTGGGCAATGAAAGTTGGTTTGGTGTATGTCATTACTTTTTTCAGTAGCTGACAGCATATTTGGAAGTTGACACCTACATGTCTGATATAGCTACAGAAGGCTTTGTGGTTGTTATTCTTACATTCCTTGGCAGTTTGTCTTTAGAAACTGTGCTTGGATTATTTTATGAGCGATCATTGTTTCATCCTAATAATGATCAGTGATGCCTTTCCTTTAGTGAAGTTGGCTCTATCAGGTGTTAGTTTCCTCCTTCTGTTGTCTAGCTTATTTATGGGCAATGACCACCAGATTGTTTTCTTATTTTTGGTGGAATGCATCTTGCTTTTATTTGTGATGTCTCAATCCATGCATCCCTGTAGATGCTCATAGGATGCACTTGTAAATGATTTGGCAGATTGTATACCATTATCCTATAGCAAGAGGGCTTCAGGACTTTCCACTTTGGTCTTGGGAAGTGTGCTGTTTGCTTTTGGAAATGTCTTCACAGTGGTTTCATTGTCTCGGTGTGGGGGTGGGATGTGGATGTCCAGTGTGATTACTTAATGATCTGATATTACCAGCGAGGGGTTTATCTCTGTTGTGGAACACTGGTACCCCATGTTGGTGATGATCATGTCCAGTATGTTGTCACCTCTAGTGGGTGTGCTAACCAGCTGTTCCAGGGTGTTAGAGTTTCTTAACTGTAGGACACATTGGGCAAAGGACATTGTATACGAGTAATTCACCCACTCATTGTTTGGGGAGTTGTAATCTCCTCATATAATGGTGTTTGATAGGACCTTTATATTTGCCATTGTTCTCCAGAATACTGATTGAGGTTCCTGAGACAGGGTACATGATCTGTAGCAGGCTACAATCTGATGGGCAGCTTTTCCCAATGTTAGTTGCACTTGCAAGGTCTCTAAGGCCTCATGCTGTGGCAGTAACCTGGAGGTGTGGATATCAATAAGGTAAATGGCTACACCACTTTCTTTTGTATTTCACTCGTGGTCTTGGGTCCAAAGGTCAGGATGATTGTGTGTGTTTTACGTGGATCATATCCAACAGCTGCATGTTTGACATAGCTTTGGACGTTACGCAGTGAACACCTATGAGTAGGCAATATACAAGGGAGTACAGATTGAGCATTCCGCGATGGTCTGTGTATGGCATGTATTTCAGGCCAATAATGCTCTTTGTGAGGTATTGCTGCTGGCTTTCCAGTTGTTGTAGTTGTGTTGTGAGGTACATAGCAACAGTGGCTTTGTACTCTTTTATAGTTCTAGTGAGTGGTGAGTAGAGGGGAAAAATGTCCTCTTTCATTCTGCATGAGACACATTTTGTGATGAGGTGTGCCACATAAGAGGGTTTCCTGACTGCTGTGGGAATGTGCTTATCACAGTTGTATCTACTGTCCACCCGTGGCCCAGGGTCTCTTGTCACACATAAAGTGTGAGGTATACTACCACCTATGTTGTAGTTCTTGGCTACAGAGATTTTAACAAAGGTGATGATAATGCACCTTTTGGCATTGAGCTACAGCCCATGGCTTGGACAACAGCCATCTGTCTCAGTGAAGCCCTTTGGTAGGATGTCCACATCTTTAGTGTTTACAATGATGGCTCCTAGTTTGCAGTCCTCTGGAAACGTCAGTAGCCACACAACCTCCATGTTAACGTTTACTTCAGGGAAGTAGATACTACACAGCCTGGAAAGTTATCTAGTCCCATAGCTGCTGTGATACTGGCTTTGGAGAGTGTTTTTTACCTGTGCAGTCATGATGACAGCAACTTTGCAGTCTTCCATTTTAGACATGTGCGCTTTCATGGGTGAGAGGGGAGTAAAGTTAACACTGATCCTATCTGCCAGGATGTTGCCAATATCAGTTGGCTCTGTCCATTTAGTGCCATTGAGCTGTAACTCAGAACAGATCTGAGTGCAACCATGACATGAACCTGTCTGTTGGGCAGAGATCTGCTGCGTAGACAGTATGCCACTGAGTACAGATTGGATTACATTCATTCTTGTTGCATGGGACAACTATTTTAGGCTAGTAATCCTCTTGTTAAGGTTCTTCATTGTTCTTTCTAGTTGATGAATGTGCCTAGTCAGATTTCTTGCAAGTGTGTTGTGGTAGTCTCTGACAGGTCTGATGACTGCTGTGTAGTGGCAACCTCCTTTGACCTACATGCACCGACCTTGGCAGCCTGTGTGTACACATAGCAGGATTTTCAGACCACTTTGTGAATGTGTTTCTGGAAGTAGAGATGACTATACACGTTTGTCCATAGATCTGTTATCATCACATCCGTATTTAGCATAAGTGTGTGAGCATGCCCAGTATGACCTTTCAGTGTGATGCAGATTGAAATCCACTACATTTGTTGGTGTGTGTGAGCATGCACAGTATACACATTTATACCATATGTGTATGGTAAATCAAAGTGTATTTTTACAGCAGGGCTTACCTTTGTGTCATAGATCAACAGGGATCATGCTGTGCCTGCAGGGCTTCCATGAGACACTTTGCATTGACATATCAACATTTCTACATACAGGGAGGAAAGCTATTCATTGTACATATCTAACCATAGGTACACCGGATTGTTACTGTGGGTGTACATAGGATGTGGGGTTCACCTGACACTTATACACATTTGCTGTGCCTGCACTGCTATGTACAGGACACCATTACAGTCTGTACTGTTGCCTATCATACTGGCTTGAGGCATACTACTATACTACAGGTCTTAGCTTCCATTGCCACATATATTAGCTTGCGAATTCATAGCCTACACAACCCACATCACAACGCCTGGCCTGATGTTCTCTGTCTGCATAGGCATGTGGGTGAGGTTACCCTTTTGCTTTATTAGGGGCATGATACAGCATTGCTTTGTGTTTGCATTAGTGTACAATTGTCCTGCTGTGTCTGTACCACTGTAACGCTATCATGGCTTAGTGGTTCAGTACTATGACTATAGTGCACAGTATCGTGGGTTCAAGCCCTGTCACTGCTTTTTATTTTCATGCTGACCAGATTGCTTAAGGTACAGTAAAGCAAATATGAACATGTTTAACTAACTTTGCTCAGTTTTGGCTGACCTTGGCCAACATTGCATGAGCAATTTTGTTTACATATATTACATATTGGTAAAAGCTGCTTAGCACTGCTTTATATTGCATAAAACATGGCAATCATGCCTCAGGTGGTGCTGCAGGGCTGCCTATGTCAGATGCACATACTACACTCCCTATACATGTTTGGAAACAAGTAGTGTCAAGTTGGTCATCCCTTTCATTTCATGTGCGAGTCAGTGAGAGGTATAATTTCCAGAGTTCCTACTGAGCCAGTGTATGTGCTATGCATTGCCTCTTTGCCAAGGACAAGGTATACTGGGCACACCTCCTTCTGCCTACTGGGGCAGGCTCAGTTTGTTCCTCCTCTGAGTCACGCTGTGCCTGTGCAGGCCTTGGCAATGGTGGGGGGCTGTTTGGCCCTGCCCCATGCTGTTCCTACTGCAGCTGTTTTCACAGGATCAGATTGTGCAGCATGGCACATACCATGACAATTTGGGTACATGTAGTTGGTGAGTACTGCAAGGCTCCACCAGATGTGTCCAGGCACCAGAACCATGAGTTGAGCATCCCAAACACACGCTTGATTACATTTTGTGTTTGTGCGTGTGCCTCATTATGGAGTTCTTGTTCAGGTGTGTGTGCATTTCTGATGGGTGTCATCAGCCACGGCTCCAGGGCATATCCAGCATCCCCCACTAGGTGACCATCAGGGATGTCCCCATTTGCAAATATCTGGTACAGCTGCGACAGATGCCAGATATGGGAATCGTGGTAGCTTTCAGGGAAGCCAGCATACACATTCAGTATTATGCCCTGGGCTTCACACATGACCTGGCAGTTGATGGAGTGGAAGCCCTTGCGGTTGATGTAGGCCCTACCCCTCTCACCAGCTGGTGCTTTGATGTGTATGTGCATGCAGTCAATTGCACCCGCTACCTCAGGGTATTCTGCTATTTGCTGGAAGAGACGCATATTGCTGACCAATACCTCATGGGAATTGGGGAAATATACATGATCACCAACATGTGCTGACATGGCATTCAGGAACTGGTGCAGTACCCTTGATGCTGATGCATGTGAAATCCCCATCATATTACCAGTTGGTCTCTGGAAGGTACGTGTTGCTAGTATTCTTAGGCCAACACATACCTTGGTTTCCACTGGGATGGGTTCCAATCTGTTGGTTCTGTGTGTGAGGCGTGGCCTGCACAGCTCAACAATTTGCTGCAGGAGGTCTCTGTCCACTCTATAGCACTCCACTATCTCCAGCTCATGTAGCCCTTGGTAGGTTACCCTGGGTCTGTACACTCTTCTAAGTCTCCTCACTGTGGGTTGCTCAGCAGCATTCGCAATGGCACCACCCTCAGCATCTTGCACATGTTGCCTTATAACAGCAATGGCAGCCCCTAACATTTTTATGTTTCAGTTTAAGCTGTTTAAGTTTTCACTTCTCTTTGTTGACTGCAGTGTTTCTGAGAAAAACATGGGGGAATGTTGTTTGCAGAGTATTAGGTGCTGGGCTGGGCTGGGCTAGTGTACTACTTGTGTAATTGGCTGATTCTGATTGATTTCACCTGGCAGCTCTGCTAGTTATCCTTGGTTAACTTCCTACTACTTCCTTTCCTTCCTTATCCCATTTCTGTTTCTACAGGGGGCAGCACCGCAGAAACAAGCACAAACACACTCACACACATGCACACAGGCTTACACAGGCTTACACGGGTGCACACACGCGCGCACACACGCACACAGGCTTAAAAAGGTTTATACGCCTGCACACGCGCGGACACAGTGTAAGCAGCTTTGCAAGATACTTTAGTGATAGCCACAGCGTACACCTTCAGTTTCTTGATTTCAGTTTAGACAACTGTAGACACACCTCTTTTAGTCCTGAGTAACTCACAGCAACCACATGCCACTCTGCTCCAATAAGCTTACAGTCTTTTCCATACATACCCCCTCATGATGTCACCCATCTCCTACTCTGTTACTCCCCTTTTCCTACTCTTACACTCTAGGGACATGGTTCACATAGCAGGGAATATTAGGATTCACTATCCTTATCCTCATTTGCATAGGATTGCCTACTAATGCTTAGTTACTTCTCTCAGACTGAGCTTCCCCTCTTAGCATCCTCTACTCAGTAGCTATGTTGTCTTCAGCCTGCCATTCCCTTGCATGGCAGATAAATATTTTGAATAAATTCCCTATTTGTGCCTTTTATTTTTTGGTTTTCTGATTTTTAGAGCGCAGCATGTTTGTGCGGTGCTGCGCTACGCTTAAACATCAGAGATCGAGGTAAAAAAAATTTTTTTTTATTTTGCAATGGGAAAAAATGCCAATGGCCATATATTTGGCCATTGGCATGCTTCCTTAACTGGATGAATCCTTTATTTGGAGCTGTCACGGCTCCATTTTGCTATTTGCAGAACAGTACTCAGTTGACAACTGAGTACATTTCTGCAAATAACACTACTCTTACTCGGACAGGTTAGGGTTTCCTGGATCACAAATTTACCTAATTTGCATAGCTTTCAGCAGCAAATGAGGTAATTTGCATAACCTAACCCTGTCCGTGTAAGAGTCATTTTAGGAGCTCTCTTGCACGCCCCTGCCGGCTGTTCCTGGATCGCTCGGTAGACATGTTGGCTGCATGGAGTCTTACTCTACTCTTAGACTCTGTGCAAGCCTTCTTGAATCCGGCCCTATATCTTTTCCTGGTACAAATTATTCATTTTCAATTCTTTCCATACTTAAAATGAGAACAGCAATGTTATAGATTGTAATTAATGGATTCTTGATTAAATGTTACTTAATATTGACAAGCATATCAACAAGCCCATTTTGATAACGGGGTTTTGTATGAAGACTTTTTAAATATTTTTGTTGATTTTTTTATTGTCCATGAATGGTGTTGTAGTATATTTTTAATTAATCATTTTGAGTTAGACAAATTTTTAAAAATTAGTTGGTTGACCTCTATTAATTGAATGAGTCACATGTAAATTGTACCATATGCATTGCAAGCTTCACTTAAATTATGTTGTTCTGATGAAATACTTGAGTGAATGGCTATTGGATGACAGCAACTGGCTCAAAGTAGTTTTTAATTTTGATTAAAGTGTTTTTATTCTTCACTCATGTGCTGGAGGCTTTCAAGTATTTTGATGTCCTGTAGTCGTCAGTGCACAGTGAAGGCTTGCAGCTCTGGTTGTTTGTGTACTTTTTTGCTTATTGGTTATTTTTAAGTGCACTAATGCATTTTTGTTTGTTTTGCAACGTCTTTTTATTTCTGGAAAAAAGAGGTCTTGTAGCCAGCACAGGGTAGATGTCAGGGAGTTACCTGCAGTGTTTGGATCTTCTTCTGAATGTAAAGGGTACCAGGAAGTGCTATTTAGATGATGTTGTAACGACTATCTTATTGGGTGCCTGAGGTCAAATTGTCTTTAAGATAGGGGAGACCTGTATAGATTGATTGGTGATGGAAAATGTAATGGGGCAATGATCACTAAGTGATGGAAGTAGAAAGGATATGAGAAAGGAAATGTAGGAGAGGGAGAGACAGATGATGTTATATTATTAATAATATAGTCTCAGGATGAGTGTTTAAATGATTTGACAAGTTAAGATACGTTAGTTTATATCTGTAGACTGGTGGCCTGGAATGCTGATGTCCCTGAGAATGATGATATAGGTTTCTAGGAATAATGGATAAAGAAGTTGTGATAAGAGTTGAAAATGTAACACATGAAGAAGGGGAAGGCAAGTTGGCAGTATCAAAGAAAATATTTTTTTTAGTGCTTGAAATGTTGGTATTATCCAGTATGAGGATAACTGTAAAGTAGCATTAGCTTGGGCAATTACTGTGGGATTTAGTTTGGTTTTGTGTATGATTGTTGCTCCCCCCATGAGGAGAATTTCCCAGGCCTGGGATTATGAAGGAGTGAATAAGACTGTAAAAGGTGTTCAAGGTTTGGGGTGTCAGACTTGTGTCTTTATTCTGTGATGAATAGGGTGGCTGGTTTGTGCATGATAGAAAATGCATTAATATGATCAGTTTTGTTTCTAATGTTGTGATCATTGAGTAACATGCCTGAGAAATGGAAAGTAGGCTTTAGTTAGGATTTGTGTTTTCTAGTAGAAGTAGAAGATAAATGATTATGGCTTGTAGGTCAAGAAGTTTAGAAGTATTGAATGTACAGAGGAGAGAAGATTATTATGCCATTTGGATATAATTAAAATAATGATGTTAAGAGGGGGTGAGAGGTTGGATTTGGCTGGTAGATGACCTGTGAAGAGCTGTGGGTTGATGGTGATAGTATAAGATGGATTGGCTAAAGAGGGAAATGAAGGAATGAGGACATATATAGAAACTGTAAGTGGGAGTAATTGCAGTCAGTCATTGTTTTAGAGAATAGTCATGGAAAAAGTATTCAATATAGAATTGTTTTTGGAGGTAGATTGAGGAGACTAAGGAATTAAAAGGCATTAATCATTTAAGGATTGGGAAAATGTGAGTTTGAGAATGGCAGCTGTAAGTAGGAATAAATGGAATGAATTGTGGCTTACTATGGAAAAGAGGAGTGGAAAGGGAGCCAAGCGAACTACAAGGTACATATAAAAGGAAGCCAATCAATGTGAGCTTGCACAATGTGCAGTGTGCATAGGGATGCTGTAGAAGTTAGCAGAATAAAAGAAAGAACTGGGAAAGAAAAATGATGACGTATAGAGCTATCTGAAGGTGAAAGTAGCAGCATTTGCTTGTCTAACAGAAAAGTATACAGTATACACATAAAACAAATTTACAGTCAGTAGTAAATGCAGTAGATAAGGCCATATTTAGAGAATCACTTGGAATGGCTTGGATTACATACAGACTTAAATTTTATTTTATTTTTACATGTGGTTTAATATTTCATGAATATCAGTCAGTGATTTTGACTGAGTTTAGAAGAGAAAATTATATTGTTCAGCCCATGTAAAGTCACCAAGCCGATGGAACAAAATAACTCTATCAAGCTGTAAGGCAAAGACAGAATGATAAAAAAGTGTGTCATCAGACACATTTCATAAGGGATGTCAGCAACAACCTGCTCTCAAGTCCACAGGACATTGAAGGCAGATGGAAGGAGTACTTCCAGTAGATTTTAATGGTGAAAACCCCAGAGAAGCTGTAGTGCCACCGACACAGCTTATAATGAATGAAGAAGAGTAGCCCACAGTAGAAGAAGTGAGAACACCACTAAGGAAAATTAAGTCAGTGAAAGCAGTAGACTCATCACACATTTTGTGATGAGGTGTGCCACATAAGAGGGTTTCCTGACTGCTGTGGGAATGTGCTTATCACAGTTGTATCTACTGCCCACCCGTGGCCCAGGGTCTCTTGTCACACTTAAAGTGTGAGGTATACTACCAACTATGTTGTAGTTCTTGGCTACAGAGATTTTAACAAAGGTGATATGATCAAGACGTTGCATGCATTAGGGAAGAAATTACTCCTGAGGGGATTCATAGCAGTATGGACAGAAAGGCATATCTCAGATAAGTATAGAATAAGCATCTTAGTGCCAATATACAAGAACAAAGGATACAGTCACAACTATGCACAGTATAGAGATATCAAACTTCTGTCATAATGCACAAAAATGCTGGAAAGGGTGACTGACAAATGAATATGCAGAGCAGAAGAAAGTAAGATGAGAGATGAGCAGTTCGGATTCAGATCGGGAAGCAACACAATTGATCCAATGTTTGCAGTGAGGAAGGTAGTTAAGCAGAAGATAGAGTTGAGGAAAGAGTCCAACTGAGCATTCCTGGACATGGAGAAAGCATATGGCATGGTCTCAAAAAGCTGATTTGGGCAGTCTTTGATGGGTTAAAGTCTCAGAAACTGGTAGAATTTGTACATGCTGTGTATAAGGATCCTGTGGTACAGAGATGAACAGTGATCAGACTGAGACAGTGTTTCCCAGAGAGAGTGGATGTGTGCCAGGGTTTAGCTAAGTCCAGTGCCATTAATACTGGTGATGGACTACAATACCAAACAGGGGACAGATGAACAAAGTTTCTGTATGCAGATAATGTGGCATTGCAAGCAGACGCTTACCTATTTTAACAGTAAAGGTTCAGGTTCATTCTCATCCTATTTGAGCAGAATTCATAGTGCTGGTATATACTTGTATACTGAAGCATTATACAATAGTTCTGAAACAGACAACTGCACATTTCTGAAACAGTACATATGCCAGTTCATGTATATACCAGACAATAGCATAAACAGCACTCAGCAAAGCAACAGTGTGTGTTGTTCATTACAACAGTACACAGAGTGGACAAAAGGCAAACTTCAGAAGGGGGTTGCTGGTTGTACTACATTTAGATGTACTGAATGCCATCACTGTGTTTATAACACACACAAGAGTAGGCACTTTGGTAGCAGTGCTTTATCAGTTTCTCCCTCAATCTAAGTACACCTTCTGTGCAGTTTCTTTGTTTATTTTTATGTGTATGTGTGAGTGTAAGGGAGAGTATGAGCAAGTGCTGTGGGCATTGATTTATTTTGCATATGTCAAACAGTAACATCTAACCCAGCCACTGGGAATGCACATGCCAGTACATTTCTTCATGCCAGTCCCAAGCCTGGATAAATGGGGAGGGTTATGTCAGGAAGGTTATCTGGTGTAAAACCTTTGCCAAATGACATATGTGGACAACAATATATATATTTTCCATATCGGATCATTTGAGGCCCAGGTCAACAATGACCACCATCAGTACTGTTAGCTAACAGGGTGTTTGTGGAAATTGGGCTAATGTTGTTGAAAGAGGAGAAGAAAAGGGGGAAGTCGGGCCCAAAGGCGGCAAGAGAGGAGGAAGGTTAGGAGTGTGATTGTGAGGGTAGGAACTTGGAATGTTGGCAGTATGACTGGTACAGGGAGAGAGCTAGCTGATATGAAGGAGAGGGAAGGTTGAGATATTGTGTGTGCAAGAGACCAGATGAAAGGGGAGTAAGGCTAGGTTATTGGAGTTGGGTTCAAATTGTTCTATCATGATGTGGATAGGAGGAGAAATGGGGTAGGCATCATCCTGAAAGAACAGTATGCCAAGGGTGTTTTGGAGGGGAACAGACTGCAGATAGAGTGATGTTAATGAAGCTGGAAATTGGTGGTGTGATGATGAATGTTGTTAGTGCATATGCTGCGAAAGTTGAGTGTGCGATGGATGAGAAAGAAAAATTTTGGAGTGAGTTGGTTGAAGTTGTAGTGATTATACCCAAAGTTGAGAGAGTGGTGATTGATGCAGATTTCATAGGGTATGTTGATGAAGGGAACAGAGGAGATGAGGACGTGATGGGTAGGTATGGTGTTAAGGAGAGGAATGAAGAAGGTGAGATGGTAGTGGATTTGGTGAAAGGAATGGACATGGCTGTGGTGAATTACATATTTTAAGAAGAGGGAGGAGCTAAGGGTGATGTACAAGAGTGGAGGAAGATGCGCACAGGTGGATTATGTCCTATGCAGGAGGGCAAGTTTGAAGGAGATTGGAGACTGTAAAGTGGTGACAGGGGAAAGCATACCTAGGCAGCATAGGATGGTGGTCTGTAGGATGAATTTGGTGATCAAGAAGTGAAGGAATAATGTGAGGGCAGTGCCAAGGATCAAATGGTGGAAGTTGAAAAAGGGTGATTGTGAGGTACAGTTCAGGGAACAATTAAGACAGGCACTGAGTGGCAGTGAAGAGTTACCAAATAGCTGGGTAACTACAGCAGAGCTGGTAAGGGAGACAGCTAGAAAGGTGCTTGGTCTAACATCTGGACAGAGGAAGGAGGATAAAGAGACCTGGTGGTGGTATGAGGAAGTACAGGAGAGCATACAGAGGAAGAGGTTGGTGAAGAAGTGGGATTGTCAGACAGATGAAGAAAGTAGACAGGAGTATAAGGAGATGCACATGGCAAAGAGAGAGGTGAAGAAGGCTAAGGATAAGGCATATGAACAGTTGTATGAATGACTGGACACAAAGGGGGGAGAAAATTACCTGCACCAATTGTCTAGACAGTGGGACCAAGCTGTGAAAGATGTGCAGCAGATAAGCGTGATAAAGGATAATGAGGGAAATGTACTCACAATTGAAGAGAGGGTGTTGAGCAGATGGAAAGAGTACTTTGAGGGGTTGATGAATGAAGAGAATGAGAAGGAGAGAAGGTTGGATGATGTGGGGACAGTGAATCATGAAGTACAATGGATTAGAAAGGAGGAAGTAAGGGCAGCTATGAAGAGAATGAAGAATGGAAAGGCTGTTGGCCCAGATGACATACATGTGGAAGCATGGAGGTGTTTAGGGCAGATAGCAGTGGTGTTTTTAACCAGATTTAATGAAATCTTGGAAAGTGAGAAGATGCCTGAGGAGTGGAGAAAAAGTGTTTTGGTACTGATTTTTAAGAATAAGGGTGATAAGGTTAAGAAGGGAGGTGATGATTAGTGAGCAGCAGTCTGGTTTCATGCCAGGAAAGAGCATTACAGATGTGATGTTTGCTCTGAAGGTGTTGATGGAGAAGTATAGAGAAGGTCAGAAGGAGTTGCACTGTGTCCTTGTGGACTTAGAGAAAGCATATGACAGGGTGCCTAGAGAAGAGTTGTGGTATTGTATGAGGAAGTCGGGAGTCGCAGAGAAGTATGGAAGAGTAGTACAGGATATGTATGAGGGTAGTGTGACAGTGGTGATGTCTGCAGTAGGAGTGACAGATGCATTTAAGGTGGAGTTGGGATTACATCAAGGATCAGCCCTGACCCCTTTCTTATTTGCAATGGTGATGGATAGGTTGACAGATGAGATCAGACAGGAGTCCCCATGGACTATGATGTTTGCTGATAACACTGTGATCTGTAGTGAGAGTAGGGAACAGGTTGAGGAGACTCTGGAGAGGTGGATATATCCTCTAGAGAAGACGGGAATGAAGGTCAGCAGGACTAAGACAAAATATATATGTGTGTGTGAATGAAAGGGAGGCTAGAGGAATGTTGAGGATGCAGAGTGTAGAGTTGGTGAAGGTGGATGAATTTAAATACTTGGGATCAACAGTTCAAAGTAATGGTGAGTGTGAAAGGGAGGTGAAGAAGAGAGTACAGCCAGGGTGGAGTGGGTGGAGAAGCATGTCAGGAGTGATTTGTGACAGACGGGTACTAGTAAGAGTGAAAGAGAAGGCTTACAAGAGGGTAGTAAGACCAGCTATGTTATATGGGTTGGAGATGGTGGTATTGACAGAAAGACAGGAGTCATAGATGGAGGAAGCAGAGTTAAAGACGTTAAGATTTGCATTAGGTGTGATGAGGATGGACAGGATTAGGAATCAGTATATTAGAGGCTTAGCTCAGGTTGGACGGTTTGGAGACAAAGCCAGTGAAGTGAGATTGCATTGGTTTGGACATGTGCTGAGGAGGGATGATGACTATATTGGGAAAAGGATGCTAAGGTTGGAGCTGCCAGGTAAGAGGAAAAGAGGAAGGCCTAAGATAAGGCTTATGGATGTGGTGAAAAAGGACATGCGGGTGGTTGACGTGACAGACCAAGATGCATAGGACAGGAAGAAATGGAAACAAATGATCCACTGTGATGACCCCTAATGGAAACAGCCAAAAGAAGATGTTAAACAGTAGCATCTGTGTGTGAGTAATGCAGGGTTTACCCACAGCTGGTGTTGATTGGTCACAAGGTTAATGTCCAAGTAACCATACAAAGACAACTGTCAGTAAGCTCGCATTGCTAAGCACATAACACTGATAAGACTGATAGCTGTGGTGTACTTACATGGGAGCATAATAGTCTCAATCTCTCTCACTCTGAATATCTCTTGTTATTGCTCTGTAATTTAGGTGGACAGATTAGGTATTCTCCAAAGATGTCTCCGAATCGCTGTTAGGCTTCTGTACATACCATATTGCGAATTTGCTGATATAACATTCTCCAGCTCTGCTTTTTATTCTGTTTATCTATCCTTTGTTAACAAGATTAGTCCAGCTAGGCTAGTATTTCAGGAGAGGCCCAAGGTAGTATTTATACTGCTAGGGGAAATTTGATCAGAGCACTGGATAAATTCTCCAACTCTTTTCAAGACATAGAATGGGATCACTTACATCCATCTGTGCTACCACCAACTAAAGAAGGGGGGTATCAGTTTAATGCCAGCTGAAGGACAACACACTCAGGAAAGCAATACTCTCCACATGCTGCACTGCAGTATCAACAATCTATTTATCCATTGTGGGACTAGAACACACAACCTTTTGCTCCAAAGGAAAGTGTACTACCTGGTGTGCCATACAAACTGGTTCTGATGTGTACTGCACAGTAACTTATTTCTTCTTAAGCCTTGCTGAGCATTAATCTTTAAAAGAATTCTATGAACTATTCCTTATATTTTACTGATCTTCAAACCACTGTGAAGTCAACTTTTCTTTCAGTAGGGACCAATTTCAACAGTAGATTAAGCACGATCACAGGGTATTTTCAATGAACAGGACATGTTGTCCAAAAGTAACAGAAAGTATGTAATACGGCATTTTGCAATTTATATATATATATATATATATATATATATATATATATATATATATATATATATATAATTTATATTAAAGTAATACATTTCAGAGATGTCAACCTTGTATTTTACTTGATAATAAAATTACCACCCATAGACCACCAAATCTTAAACTTATACTTGCACCAGTATAATATGGGAATATCTGAAACCATTAAGATTGTAGATTAAGTACTGATGGGCCCAAATACATATTTTCATATCTTTATAAAATTAATTGTATTGCTTTAAATTTAATTATAATATGAGATTAAGATAAAGAAGAATATACAACATCAAAATGCACCAACATATGCAGAAAGAAATGTGATGAAGTTGGGTTAAAGTTCACTGCATATTCACACATATGCATTGGAAAACACATCCATGCAGAAAAACAGATGCACACATATGCACGCACACCACACAGACATGGTCCAGACTATCTGGTAACCCTGAAGAGAATAAAGCAGATTTTAGAGAATGAATGACTGAGTGTACCAAAATTCTCACAGATATTTCATTAAAGATATGGTCCCTGAACTAATAGATATTGTTTCCTCATTATCCCACTTTACATATTATATAGTGCTCTTGCAAATTGCAGTTGTGTCATGAACATAAAAAATGTTAAGATACTAACAATGCTATGAAAGAAGGTTACCATGGAGGTACCATCAAAATCAGTATAGAAAAAAAATAGAAGGATAGCTGTACAACTGTAAGACAGTATAAATGCATGAAGAAGATCCCTTACTGGTAGTATGGCTTAAAAGAGAAGCAGCAAATCTATAATTATACTATGAAAGTAGCTCATATTACAACATATCAAAACCACTCCCTATACAGGGATAAATGTTCTGCTTGGTTAGAAAAATACAGTGGTGTTTTTAGGCAAGCGAGACATATTATCTCACTACTAATTGCAGCAACCTTCTCAAAAGGTCTGATGGTAGATGACATGGCTGATGTTGGTAGACCATATTCTAAGTTTAATTTGATGGTAAGATACTACAGAAGACCACCTAGTTTTCAATACAGAAAAGTTGACTGTAAGCAGAATAGCACAACAGAAACGATCATAGGCTTACTAAAAGCAGGAAAACTTTAGAGTTGTAACACTGATCACAGATACATATTCCTGATCTGTTATCATGCCTCTGTATAAAAAACGTAGAAAAGACAAACTTGTAAAATACGAAAACAAAGCCACAGAACCTTACTCCAGCTGATCAAACCACTCGAAATAATCAACTCCAGCTGATCAAACCACTCGAAATAATCAGCTCCAGCTCCATTTTAGGGCTATATTGTCAAAAAGAGTGAATGGTTTTTTTAGGGCTATATTGTCAAATAATATAGCGGAGGTTGATTTAATACATTCTTCTCCGCAAGAAATTGTGTTGAGCAATGAGATTAGTAGGTCGACCGAAAGAAAAAGTTTTGATCCTTCTCTTTGTTACATTACTACATTTAGTTTTGACTCCAGAGAAATTGTATCAATTATCCAGAAGAATTGGGACTTCATTTTGGATAATCCCCTGTTAGTTAAAAAACTAGGTACTTGTCCCAAATTTGTGTTTAAGAGGAGTAAAAACTTAAAGGAGTTACTGCAGATGAATAACCCCGATAAAAGGTTTAATAGAAAGTTGGGGATGTACTCATGTGGTTTTTGTAACAGATGTAATTTTATAAAGGTTGGGCAAACCTTCACAATAAGGGGCAGAAAATACACTATTAGATTGCCCCTTAATTGTGAAAGTAAAGCAGTTGTTTACATTGCTTTTTGCAACTGCTGTCCGTCTTTCTATATTGGAAAGACGGACCGCAGGTTGCGTGATCGACTTTACGAGCATTTGTACGCCATGAGAACAAAAAATCCTAATAATGCTCTTTCTAAGCATTTAATGGATTTTCCAGGACACAGTTTCTCCTTTATGGCGATAGATCAAATTCACCCATCCATTAGAGGGGGTCCTTTTCCACTATTGTTAGAATTGAGAGAATTGGAGTGGCAGTTTAGAACGGATGCCTTCCATGCCCCCGGTTTAAATGATAATTGTAATATTTTACCTGTCCTAAAATTAAGAAGTTACTATTGTTGACTTCTTGTTATTAAAAATAGGAATTATTAGTTCTGGTACATCTTTATATGTATACTTTCGATTATTAGATAGGTTTTAAATATAATTTATGAATAAGTTGATAGACATGAATATTCATAATTTTCTGTTGTATACAGATATGATTATTTAGTATTTAATATTTGTATTGGTTAGGGATTAATGTTGTGTATTACAAACATTTGACATGTTTTGTGACGGTTTTTAAAAAAACATGTTTTTAAAAAAATGGTTTTTTAGTGACATCACTTCCTATGAGTATTTAAGCTTGATTAATTGTTTATTGTTATTTGATCTCTGAGGAAGCCAAGCTATTTTAGCAAGGCGAAAACGCTTAATAATAAAATTTGCGTTCAGCTTTTATTCTGATTATTTCGAGTGGTTTGATCAGCTGGAGTAAAGATCATGCCTCTGTATACCTTTGTAGATATACTTCAGTGATGGTGAATAGTTACACAGATAACAGTACATATTTCTGAACTGTTGTCATACACCTGCACGCCTTTGTAGATATGTTCCAGTGATGGTTAACAGTTACATGGACCACAAAAATGTATTCTTGATCTGTTTTCATACCCCTGCACACCTTTGTAGATAGGCTCCAGTGATGGTAAAGTCACAATGATCACAGATGTGTATTCCTGATCTGTTGTCATACTCCTGCACACCTTTGTAGATATACTCTAGTGATGGTGAACAGTTAGACATTCAGTTTGTCTATGATGTAATCTCCCTACTGTGCAGTGACAGTGGGGTAAGTGTGATAGTAGTTTGTCCACAGCAGCTGCACTTAGAGCCACTGTTCTACTGTCAGCCTGATATCTTTCTACCTTTATGATGATTGTACTTGATCCTTCTTTGTCAGTCCACTTGGGCCAGTTTCTATGACAAGCACGCATTGGGCTACTAGCATATTCCATTCTTTCATTTATCCTATGATTACCCTCATTATCCTATTCAGAATAATTTCTCTCTCTCAATAAGCACAAGATAAGAAATTAATCCTTAATGGGGCATCAGCCCTTTTTAGGGTATTTGCATAAAACATCACACATGGCCATTGGGATTGTGTGTGTGTGTGTGTGTGTGTGTGTGTGTGTGTGTGTGTGTGTGTGTGTGTGTGTGTGTGTGTGTGTGTGAGTGTGTGTGTGTGTGCATGTGTGTGCGTGTGTGTGTGTGTGTGTGTGTGTGTGTGTGTGTGTGTGTGTGTGTGTGTGTGTGTGTGTGTGTGAGCCCTCATCCACACGTGTTTGTATATATATATATATATATATATATATATATATATATATATCTACATACTGTATGTATATATATATATATATATATATATATATATATATATATATACACATATATATATATATATATATATATATATATACATATATATATATATATATATATATATATGTGTGTGTATGGAAGTATGCATGTGTTTTTTGGTATGCATGTAAGTGCATGTTTGTCTTTAGTTGTGTGTTAAGCCCCAGCTTTGTGGAACAGAATATGTAATGGTTTCAACTGGATACAGGTATGGTAAGTCCTTGCAAAAATAAGTCAAAACCATTCAGTTTCAAATGACTTTGGGCCAAATTCGCGAAGGCTTGCACGGAGTCTAAGAGTAGAGTAACACTCCAGACAGCCAATATGTCTGCTGAGCGATCCAGGAACAGCCGGCAGAGGCGTGCATGAGAGCTCCTAAAACTACCCTTGCACGGACAGTGTTATGTTATGCAAATTACCTCATTTGCTGCTGAAAGCTATGCAAATGAGGTAAATTTGTGATCCAGGAAACACTAACCTGTCCGAGTAAGAGTAGTGTTATTTGCAGAAATGTACTCCATTGGTAACAGAGTACCGTTCTGCAAATAGCAAAATGGAGCTATGACAGCTCCAAATAAAGGATGCATCCAGTTGAGGAAGCATGCCAATGGCCAAATATAAGGCCATTGGCATTTTTATCTCTTGCAAAATAATAAAAAATGTTTTTTTCCCCGATCTCTGATGTTTAAGCGTAGCGCAGTGCCGCGCAAACGTGGGGCACTCTAAAAACCAGCAAAAAAATAAATAAATAAAAGCCAAAAATAGGCATTTTATTAAAAATATTCATCTGCCATGCAGGTGAATGGCAGGCTGAAGACAACATGGCTACTGAGTAGTGGTTGCTAAGGGTGGAAGCTCAGTCTGAGAGATGTAACCAAGCATTACTAGGCAGTCCTATGCAAATGAGGATAAGGATAGTGAATCCCAATTTACCCTGCCATGTGAACCATGTCCCTAGAGTGTAAGAGTAGGATTAGGGGAGTAACAGAGTCGAAAATAGGTGACATCTTGAGGGGGTATGTATCAAAGGCTGTAATCTTATTGGAGCAGAGTGGCATGTGTTTGCTGTAAGTTACTCAGGACTGGAAGAGGCGTGTCTACAGTTGCCTTAACTGAAACCCAGAAACCGAAGGTGTACACCGTGGATATCACTAAAGTTTCTTGCAAAGATGCATACACTGTGTGCGCGCGTGTGCACACCTGTAAACCCGTGTAAGCCTGTGTGCGAGTGTGTGCACCCGTGTAATCCTGTGTAAGGCTGTCTAAGCCTGTGTGCATGCATGTGCACCCGCCTAAGCCTGTATAAGCTTGTGTAAGCCTGTGTGCATGCGTGTGCACTCATGTGCGCGTGTTTGCGCATCGCTGCCCCCTATGGAAACAGAAAGGGAAAAGGAAGTAAAAGAAGTAGTAGGAAGTTAACGAAGGAGAACTAGCAGAGCTGCCAGCTGAAATCAATCAGAATCAGCCAATTGCACTGGCAGTGCACTAGCCCAGCCCAGCCCAGCACCTAAAACTCTGCAAACAACATTCCCCCATGTTTTTCTCAGAAACACTGCAACACTGCAGTCTACAAGGAGAAGTGAAAACTTAAAAATCTTAACTGAGACAAAAAAATATTAGGGGCTGCCATTGTTATTATAAGGCAACATGTGCAAGATGCTGAGGGTGGTGCCATTGTGAATGCTGCTGAGCAACCCACAGTGAGGAGACGGAGAAGACTGTATAGACCCAGGGTAACCTACCAGGGGCTACATGAGCTGGAGATAGTGGAGCGCTATAGAGTGGACAGAGACCTCCTGCAGCAAATTGTTGAGCTGTGCAGGCCACGCCTCACACACAGAACCAAAAGAGGGGAACCCATCCCAGTGGAAACCAAGGTATGTGTTGGCCTATGAATACTAGCAACAGGTACCTTCCAGAGACCAACTGGTAATATGATGGGGATTTCACAGGCATCAGCATCCAGGGTACTGCACTGGTTCCTGAATGCCATGTCAGCACATGTCGGTGATCATGTATATTTCCCCAATTCCCATGAGGTATTGGCCAGCAATATGCATCTCTTCCAGCAAATAGCGGAATACCCTGAGGTATTGGGTGCAATTGACTGCACGCACATACACATCAAAGCACCACTCGGTGAGCGGGGTAGGGCCTACATCAACTGCAAGAGCTTCCACTCCATCAGCTGCCAAGTCATGTGCAATGCCCAGGGCATAATACTGAATGTGTGTGCTGACTGCCCTGGAAGCTACCATGATTCCCATATATGGCATCTGACGCAGCTGTACCAGACATTTGCCAATGAGGACATCCCTAACGGTCACCTAGTGGGGGATGTTTGATACGCACTGGAGCCGTGACTGATGACACCCATCAGAAATGCACACACACCTGAACAAGAACTCCATAATGAGGCACATGCACAAACACAAAATGTAATCGAGCGTGTGTTTGGGATGCTCAAGTCATGGTTCCAGTGCCTGGACACATCTGGTGGAGCCGTACAGTACTCACCAACTACATGTACCCAAATTGTCATGGTATGTGCCATGCTACAGAATATGATCCTGCGAAAACAGCTGCAGCAGGAACAGCATGGGGCAGGGCCAAACAGCCCCCCACCATTGACAAGGCCTGCACAGGCACAGTGTGACTCGGAAGAGGAACAACCTGAGCCTGCCCCAGTAGGCAGAAGGAGGTGTGCTCAGTATGCCTTGGCCTTGGCAAAGAGGCAATGCATAGCACATACACTGGCTCAGTAGGAACCCTGGAAATGATACCTCTCTCTGACTCGCACATAAAATAAAAGGGATGCCTAACTTGACACTACCTGTTTCCAAACATGTATAGGGAGTGTAGTATGTGCATCTGACATAAGCAGCTCTGCAGCACCACCTGAGGCATGATTGCCATGTTTTAAGCAATATAAAGCAGTGCTAAGCAGCTTTTACCAATATTTAGTATATGTAAACAAAATTGCCCGTGCTAACTAGCGTAACGTCAGGCAACGTTGAGCAATGTTGAGCAAGGTTGGGCAAAGTTGAGCAAAGTCAGGTAAACATGCAGTCTAATCTACCCAGCATAAAAATAAAAAGCAGTGACAGGGTTCGAACCCAGGATACTGTCCACTATAGTCACAGTACTGAACCACTAAGCCATGATAGCATTCTGGTAGCACAGACACAGCAGGACAATTGTACACTAATGCAAACACAAAGAAATGCTGTAACATGCCCCTAAAGAGGCATATGGGTAACCCCCCCCCACAGGCCTATGCAGACAGAGAACATCAGGCCAGGCGGTGTGATGTGGGTTGTGTAGGCTATGAAGTCGCAATCTAATATACGTGACATTGGATGCTAAGATGTGTAGTACAGTAGTATGCCTCAAGCCAGTACGATAGGCAACAGTACAGACTGAAATGGTGCACCATACATAGCAGTGCAGGCATAGCAAATGGTGTATATGTGTTAGGTGAACCCCTCATCCTATGTACACCCACAGTAACAATCAGGTGTGCCCCCGGGTAGAAATGTACAAAGAATAGTTGTCCTCACTGTATGTAGAAATGTTTATAAGTCTATGCAAAGTGTCTAATGGAAGCCCTGCAGGCACAGCATGATCCCTGTTGATCTATGACACAAAGGTGAGCCCTGCTGTAAAAATGCAACTTGATTTTCCATACACATATAGTATAAATGTCTATACCGGGCGTGCTCACACACTCCAACAAATGTAGTGGATTTCTTTCAGCATCACACTGAAAGGTCATACTGGGCATACTTACACACTTAAATAAATGAAGCAAATGTCAGGCAACAACATACTGAAAGGTCATACTGGGCATGCTCACACACATGCTAAATACAAAGGTGATAATAAAGGATCTATGGACAAATGTGGATAGACATCTCTACTTTCAGAAACACATTCACAAAGTTGTCAGAAAATCATGCTATGTGTTCACACAAACTGCCAAGGTCTGCGCATGTAGGTCAAAGGAGGTTCACACTACTCATCAGTCATCAGACCCGTCAGAGAGTACCACAACACACTTGTGATGAATCTGACTAGGCACGTTCAGCAGCCAGAAAGACCACTGAAGTACCCTAACAAGAGGATTACTGGCCTCAAACAGTTGCCCCATGGAACAAGACTGAATGTAACTCAATCTGTACTCTGTTGCATACTGTCTACTCAGGAGATCTCTGCCAAACAGACAGGTCCATGTCATGGCTACACTCAGATCTGTTCTGAGTTACAGCTCAATGGCACTAAATATACAGACCCAACTGATATTGCCAACATCCTGGCAGATAGGATCAGTGTTAACTTTACCCCCCTCTCACCCATGAAAGAGCACATCTCTATAATGGAAGACTGCAAAGTTGCTGTCATCATGGCTGCATGGGTAAAAAACACTCTCCAAAGCCAGTATCACAGCAGCCATGGGACCAGATAACTTCACAGGCTGTATTTCACACAAACCACAGAACGAACAGGCACCACACTGACGTACCATGTGCAGGCATACCCTCACCTCATGCTTTGTGCCTGCTGAATTGTGCAAAGTGATGGTTATCCTGCTACACAAGAGTGGAGATACCACGGATCCCAGGAACTAGTTCCCCATTAGCCTGATGAGCCCACTCTTCAAGGCCATGGAATATATCATCATACAACATATAAAAAATTACATTGGTAATCCTCAAACCCTGGACCACAACCATGTTGGGTTTGTAAAATGCAGACCATGTCTCCTAAACCTGACAGATGACATTGAAGCAGTCACCAGAACCGTAAATAAGGGTAAGGTGGTTCACACAGCCTATGTAGATCCTGCCACGGCTTAGAATACCGCCCCACACTCTGGAAATATAGATAAACCCACTAAACTAGGTATAAATTGCTATGTCACAAGATGGGTTGCCAACAGGCTTACTGACAGAACATACACTGTGAAAGTAGCAGACTCCATGTATGACTTTGGACCAGTGACGAGAGCAGTACCACAGGGACCAGTCCTGTGTCTTGTCATGTTTAGTATCTACTTCCCTGAAGTAAACTTTAACATGGAAGGTCTGTGGCTACTGAAGTTTCCAGAGGACTGCAAACTAGGAGCCATAATTCTAAACACTAAAGATGTGGACACCCTACAAAAGGGCCTCACTGAGACAGATGGCTGTTGTCAAAGCCATGGGCTCTAGCTCAATGCCAAAAGGTGCATTGTCATCCCCTTTGTTAAAAACTCTGTAGCCAAGAACTACAACATAGGCGGTAGTATACTTAACACTGAAAGTGTGACAAGAGACCTTGGGTCACAGGTGGACAGTGGACACAACTGTGATAATCACATCCCCACAGTAGTCAGGAAACCCTGCTATGTGGCACACCTCATCACAAAATCTGTCTCATGCAGAATAGAAGAGCACATTGTTCCCCTCTACTCATCACTCACTAGAACTGTAATAGAGTACAACGCCACTTTTGCTATGTACCTCACAAGACAACTACAACAACTGGAAAGCCTGCAGCCATACCTCACACAGAGCATTAGTGGCCTGAAATACATGCCATAAACAGACCATCTCAAAATGCTCCATCTGTACTCCCTTGCATATCGCCTACTCAGATGTGTTCACTGCCTAACATACAAAGCTATGTCAAACACAGAGCTGTTGGACATGCTCCACATAAAACACTCACAATCCCGCTGACCTTCAGACCCAAAACCACGAGTGAAATACAAAAGGAAGGGGTGTACCCATTTATCTTATGGATACCCACACCTTCAGGTTAGTGGCACAGCATGAGGTCTTGGAGACCATGCAAGTGCAACTAACATTGGTAAGGGCAAAGTTGCTCACCAGATTGTAGCCTGCTACAGATCACCTACCTTGTCTCAAGAACCTCACTCAGTATTCCTGAGAACAGTGGAAAATATAAAGGTCCTGTCAAACACCATTATATGAGGTGATTACAACTACCCAAACATTGAGTGGGAGAATTACTCATGTACAATGTCCTTTGCCCAATATTTCCTAGAGTTTAAATATTCTAACACCCTGGAACAGCTGGTCACCATGCCCACTAGAGGTGACACCATACTGGACATGATCATCACCAACATGGGGTACCAGTGTTCCACAACAGAGATAAACCCCTCGCTGGTAATATTAGATCATATAGTAATCACACTGGACATCCACGCCCCCCCCCCACCCAGTCAATGAAACCACCGTGAAGACATTTTCAAAAGCAAACTGCACACTTCCCAAGACCAAAGTGGAAAGTTCCAAAGCCCTCTTGCTATAGAATAATGGTATACAATCTCCCAAATAATTTACAAGTGCATCCTATGACATTCTACAGGGATGCATGGATCGACACATCACAAATAAAACCAAGATGCACTCCTCCAAAAATAAGAAAACAAGAAGGAGGAACTAACACCTGATAGAGCCAACTTCACTAAAGGAAAGGCATCACTGATCATTATTAGGAAGAAACAATAATCACTCATAAAATAATTCAAAGACAGTTTCTAAAGACAAATTGCTAAGGAATGTAAGAATAACAACCACAAAGCCTTCGGTAGCTATACCAGTTATGTAGTTGTCAATTTCCAAATATGCTGTCAGCTACTGACAAATGGCAAGAAACACACTGAACCAACTTTCATTGCCCACATCCTGGGGGACAAGTTCAGTGTAAATTTCCACCCATCACCCCCAAAAGGGCCTGTGTCCATCACAGAAGGATGCAGAGCCCCAAACTTCATGGACATGCAGGTAAACACAGCCCTCTCCAAAGCCAAGAACACAGCATCAATGGGACTGGATGGTGTGCCAGGCTGAGTCTTACACTAGGCCAAAAAGGAACTACACCCTCACCTACATTCACTGCCCAGACTCAATCGTACCACAGGCTATGTACCCAAAGAATGGCATACACTAACAGTCATCCAGCTCCACAAAGGGGGTGCCTCAACAGAACCTGGAAACCATTGCCCTATATGTCTACTCAGCCTGGTCTACAAAGCTATTGAGCAAATTGTCATGGAACCCATAAACAGAGACATTGGGGACCTCCAGACAGTGGACTCTGTACAACCTCACCTTGTTAAAGGCAGATACTGCCTTCTAAACATAGCTGACTTATTTCAAACAGTTACCAAGGACATAGATGGAGGTGAAAGTAGTTGACACAGCCCACCTGGACCTCACTAAGGACTTTTTACACCATTCCCCACTCTGTCATCATGGACACACTTACCAGCTTAAACATTAACAGCTATGTCACAGGATGGGTGGCCAAGGGGCTCACAGATCAAACACACAGAGTTGCAAGTGCCATGTACAACTCTAAGCCAGTCACAAATGTCATCCCGCAGGTCTTGGTCCTGGGACCCCACCTGTTCAGTAGACACTGCTCAGAGATACAGGCAAGCATGGGAGGAGTATGGCTGAACAGGTTTGCAGATGACTGCTAACTGTGGTCCATAATCAACTCTACGGCTGACACACACACATCCTCCAGAAGGGGCTTACAGAGACAGATACCTGGTGTCAAAACAATGCCCTCAAGCAGAATGCCAAAGAATGCATAGTCATCCCCTTTGGCTAAAACAAAGTGCAAACAAATTACCACATAGGTGGCACTCCAGTATGTACGGAGAAAGTCATTAAGGCCCTGGGGACACAGTTAGATAGTAAACTCTCCTTTGATGATCACATGGCCAAAGTGTTTAGACATTCCTTCTATGTAGCCCAACTAATGTCACCTTATGTAACCCACTTTGTCTTGTCTGATAATATCACCATCTTACAAATATACCTGTGGAAAATCAAACTCACAGTAAAGTGTATAGTGCATTGTGTGAATGCATACACTTATAGTATCATAAACCAGTTAGGGTTTTGAATCCTGCACTTGACAAATGTGTATTTGTGTGTGATCTCCTGGGAGAGGAGCAACCCTTTTGGAGAGTAGTAAAACACCTTAAAAGTGGTATACTAATGTTGGTCAAGTCTGATGATGTCACCATCCTACAAATATACCTGTGGAAAAAAGAACTCACAGTATTTTGTCTCGCGCATCCTGTCTATGCATACTCCTGTAGTATCATAAACCAGTTAGGGGTTTTATCCTGCACTTGACAAATGTGTATCTGTTTGTGTGTGATCTCCTTGGAGAGAAGCAACCTTTTTAGAGAGTACTCAAACACCTTAAAAGTGGTATACTAATCTTTGTCAAGTCTGATGATGTCACCATCCTACAAATATACCTGTGGAAAACAGAGCTCACAGTAAAGTATATAGCGTGTCGTGTAAATGCATTCTCCTGTAGTATCATAAACCAATTAGATAGAGGTTTAAATCCTGCACTTGGCAAGTGTGTGTGTGTCTGTTTGTGTGTGATCTCCTTGGAGAACAGCAACCTTTTTGGAGAGTACTGAAACACCTTAAAAGTGGTATACTAATCTTTGTCATGTCTGATGATGTCACCATCCTACAAATATACCTGTGGAAAAAAGAGCTCATAATAATGTGCATAGCGTGTCATGTAAATGTGCACTCCTGTAGTATCATAAACCAGTTAAGTAGAGGTTTGAATCCTGCACTTGACAAGTGTATGTGTGATATCCTTGGAGAAGAGCAGCCCTTTTGGAGAGTAGTAAAACACATTAAAAGTGGTATACTAATCTTGGTCAAGTCTGATGATGTCACCATCCTACAAATATACCTGTGGAAAAAAGAACTCACAATAATGTGTATAGCGTGTCATGTTAATGCATACTCCTCTAGCATCATGAAGTAATTAGATAGGGGTTTGAATCCTGCACTTGGTGCATGTGTGTGTGTGTGTGTGTGTGCTCTATGTGTGTGACACAGTTGGTCAATGTGTTGTGGGTTTTGCTTTTACTACTGTATGACATATCAGTATGACAACAGTAGTACATTGCACATGTGAGGAAGCTGTGTGGCAAATACATATACGTACATGTGTCCTCAATTATTGCATGTGTGGGAACCCTGCTTTCTCCAATAACACATATGTCATCTTTGCCAGAGTGTGCTGCTGCTTTCCAGACCTTAGGGCACATCTGTATGCTTGTGACAAGGCCAGCCATCTCAGTGATCCCTGGTCTAGGTCATCCGTGTCACACACACTCATTCCAGTTTCTATTGAATTGTGTGAGTGAGGGTTTATGGCCAACGTATATGTCAGACCTGTTCAAATGCAGCAAAGTCTGTCAATGATGGCTATTCATTATAGGTGTACAACAACCTTTGTGGATATGCATGCAAACTCCTTATTGCTTATGTGATCCACCGAGGGATTAAATACCTTTGGAAATGTGATTATTAAAGGAGAGATGACATACCACTTGGTTGCATGTACACATCGGTATCTGTTCTTCATGTTGGTGGCTACTACCTATGTGGTATTGTGGGGATACTATATTCTGTAAAGGTGGATGACTATGCTTAGTTTGGCTTACAGCTTTACAGCATGGGTTTGACAACAGGGATCTGTCTGTGTGATACCCTTGTGGAGGATGTGGGTGTCATCTGGAGAATGCATTATAGGCCACAGTATGCATTACCAGACGTGGACGGACATATCCCCACTGTGATTGCTTGTACCTAAGAGAGCTATATGCCAAACAGGAGTGGTCTCAGTAATGAGTGCAGGTGAATACCACTGGTTACTGGCATAGTATAGTACCTGAAGGATCCAAATGTTACTGTGTGTACTACATCTGTGTGTCAGTTGTCAAGACATCATCTAACGATTGGTTATGGTCAGGCTGTTGAAGTTATGTATATTACCAGAAAGCAAAACAATGACAGATAGTAACAGTATCACCCACAGCACAGTGTCAAACCATGTCATACACACATGTGTAGTCAAGTTCCAAAATGTGTGTAGTACAATGCTTACTGGCCACCAATAGAAACTATGGAGTGTTACTGTGTAATACAGGGTATGTCACCCTGTCCATGTGTCCACTATGCATGTACATGCATACAGTGCACCTCCACCATGTTCACAAATGTACACCTGCAAATCTGTGCTACACACATCCCACACATACTGTCCAATCTCTAACACATGGTGCCAATACTACACACATCAGCCAAGTGGCACGTGGGCAGACAATACACTATTGGAACTAACCCTGGTGTAAACATTACTACATTGACAATCATAGAGTTAATGGATCATGCCTGGTCAGCTACACCTTCAAGCATATCATTACACTCTACTGCTGACAACATGCTAACATTGCTGTACTGCTATAAAGTCACCCTGTGCATCAGCACCATGGTAGCCTGTTCTTGCATCAATGTTACAGATGACAGGAGGTGGCACAGGTTTCATCATATGCACAGGGTGTGTTGTTGGTTTGCCAGAGGCCTACAGTGAGCCATACAATCGATGTGTGTGTGTGTGTGTGTGTGTGTGTGTGTGTGTGTGTGTGTGTGTGTGTGTGTGTGTGTGTGTGTGTGTGTGTGTGAGGGCCAAGCGTACTGCTATGGGCCAATGTTGATGTAGTGTGTGCGGGCATGTGTTAGCCCTAGGTGTCTTGTTTATGTGTGTGTGTGTGTGTCTTCATGCATACAGTTCCACCATGTGGCTGCCATATACGGGTATTTGTGGGACAGCCACAGACTGTACCTGCAAGGCTTTACAGATCACTGTCTCTGGCCATGGATATGGTACCTGTGCCTGGCAGGTGTGCTACTGACACTATCAGGTACTAAGCCAGACTGGGTACTATCCCCAGAGGTAGATGGATGTACACTGGACCCAGGTCCCTGCTAGGACTGTCCAGAGCCACGTGCACATGGTCTTCTAGGATGTTCTATGGACAGCCCACCCCCAACATTGCTGAGGCTGGTAGTGGCACTACGGGAGTGGCTGTGACTTGAGGGATGTCCGCGGCAACTGCCAGCTGCTGATGTTGCTCGCATACATCCATGTCGAACACTCAACTGTCCTGCACTGTCCTGACACATGGACATGACATTGCGGAGGACATTTAACGTCTCACCCCAATGTTTATCAGTGACCTCAGTGTAATTACAGATGGCACCTGCTAGGTCACGGATACTGTCAATTACAGCAGTGTTATGTGCCCTTAGTCCCTGCCTGGTGTACCATTCCATACACGCCTGTGGCTCCATGACAGCCTAGAACATGCATGTATTTGTAAGACCTGTGGCACGTCTGCCAGTGGCATGATGAGCAGCAGTACTCCGATGAGAACCCCTGGACATCTGCCTATGTAGTACCCTTCCAGACATCTGGGCATGGCTGCTGTGTCGGGATGCATGTGCCATAGATACCACACTGTCCTGGCCAATGCCGGTTGCACACTGTCCCTCAGCTAAGGGCATTGGTGATGGATGTATTGGCAGTATGACTGTGTGCATGGATGGGGTGGACACTTGTGTACTGTCGATTGGTGGCCCAACAACATACCCTGGCAAACATGCCTGTGCCTCAACACACCTATCATCATTATCACTATTTTGCTCAGTGACATCAGTTTCCCTGCTGCAGTGAACCAGCCCAAACTCAGCACCTGTGAGAGGAAAACAGGAAACACACTTTATGACCTGTACATGATGTCGGCACACATGCACACATGAACACATGCACACATGCACACATGAACACATGAACACATGAACACATGCACACATGCACACATGCACACATGAACACATGCACACAAATACACTCCTCACTAAAAAAGACACACACACACACACACCACCAGCACTCCAGAACATACTCAATAGCGGGTGATGGTGGTGTACAGTATCACAAGCCAAACATTTATACCACACATGTCAGCATGCAGGACGTATGTTGCTCAACAGCATGCAGTGTGAGTATAGACAGCCCTTGCTAATAACAGTATACATGGCTTTGATGCATGTGTGTTGTTGTTGTTCAGTGATTGGCCTCACCCCGGAATGCAATGTGTACATGGACACAACATTGCTGTGCAAGTATTAAAAGCTCTGCAATGTCCAGTGCATCATCACTCACAGGTATACATACCATGGCTGGATGTGTATCTGTGTGTCACAAAGATATCCATTTCTGATTAGAGTGGTTGTGTCTTTAGCAGATAATTGTGGACACAGGTTTAGCACATGCATGCTATGTATACACACAGGATGAGTGGTGCATGTGTACCTGATGGAATACCATTGCTCAACATAGCCATTGTACAGTGGTTATGGTGAGTGTAGGACATATTATGGACATGCCAGTGCCAGCCATGACATGGCATGCTACAACACAACTGCAACGTTAAACATCACACATACACAATGTGTGTCATGTGACCTATACACTCAATAGCATTACAAAACATATGTGTGTCACTTTGTACAAATGGTGGCTGCTATGCATATTGTGTATAGGTGCATATGTTTGCACACACACAACATTGAGGTGTATAGCAATTAATGATATGTGTAGTACTGTGGCCACTGTAACTGTATGGGGTGTAGTACCATGAGGCATCATCATGCAGCATCATGTGGTCACTCAAGGCTACTAATGTGTGCCAGACTGGCACATAACATGCTGTACCTGAACTGTAGTACCATGGCTACATTCACCATTTCACAGCCAGTTGTTACATGGGTTTGTAAGGTACCCAATAGGGGGCATTGCCTAACATGAATGTGTTATGTGTTGAAGAGTGTCACACAGCCACATGAGAGGCCTCTACCCCTCAGGTATATTATGTGTGCTGTGTGGATGTCATTTGGGATACTGAAATGTGACCTTACAGCAGGTGTCTGAATACGCCATGTGTAGCATGTTAACATGTACTGCGTATGACACAGTTGTGTATGTTGTGTGCATGTGTATTGACTCTGCCTATCCAATGTCCACTACAGTGTTGCCACAATTGTGTGGGATGCTCTGTGTATCGCATGTGTTTGAGGCAGCTACTCACATTACTGAGATGTGCATAGTCTCACAGCAAACATGCACAGCATGCATTATGCGCAGGTGTGTGATGTGTACATGGCCTACACCTCACCTATGACATGCACATTTAATTAGCAATATTACATGTAGAACACACTCACCAGTATGGGTCTGCTGCCTTGCTGTCACACCAGAGGGACCTACAAGGATATGAGACAGTTTGTCAGTGGCAACAACTGTGGCATTGCTACTGTGTGTTTGCAATCTTACAGTAGTACAATGGTTGACAGTCACAGGCCTGCAGATTATATTCCTAATTATTAGTATTGCACAACACTAGGCACCACATCTTCTAACTACACAGTACACATCTCACATAAGCATGATCTACCAATAGAGGTTACAGTAGTCTACAGCTATGCCATGTTACCTGCACGCTCCGTGTCAACTTGCTGGGTGGCTCCGGCCTCCATGATGATACATGTTAGTTGTTGTTGTTATTGTTGTTGGCCAGGAGCCACCTGGCTCAGGAGCAGCTCCTCTACTCAGGTGAGGGGGGGGGTGTATGGCTACCGCACCACCTGTGGCAAGCTGTTGTCTACAGATATCAGACGCATGCTGCCGGACATGTCTAATTAAATCACTGCAGTGATGGCGTACCTGCTCATATGTCCGGTTGTGCATGCCTATGTCATTTACCCTACGGACAAGATCTTGCCACAGTGCAGTCCGCTCATGCTGGTCCTGGCTGGTTCTTGAGAACAGCAGGGCGTAGTGCTGAACCAATGTGGTTGTAATCAGTTCCTCCTCTGCTGGGCTACATGTGGGATTACGATGGTGGGCCATGACCTGGAAGACAATGAAACAATATGTGTGAGCAAGTCATGTGGCACACTTAACATTCTAAAGTACAGATATCAATTAACTGCCATATATAGCAACCTATTGGCTGTCAGAGGATACACACTTTCAATACCACATATCAGTGCTCAACCCACAACTGCCTGACAGTGCCTGGCACACTCTATATATCAAACCATGTTTTGCACAGCAACAAAGATAAACCAGTATGTAAGACTAGAAACAGTACATGGCACACTGTATGGGACACAATGCACCACCTAGCCACAGGAGGTATATATAATGCATAAAGAAACATGTAATCCATTGCAATGATTGTAAAGTCCATTTACAGTATTACCAGTATACCACACTAGTCATTGATGGCAAACCCCTGCCTAACATATGTGCACATTCGTTAATATAGGTGGCATTCTGCTGTACTAGACTATACATGTTGCTAGATATGCACCTATATCCTGTAACACACATATGATCGAGGCCATGGTACAGGCATACCTACACACACATCAGACATACATACCAGACACAAAGGTATGGCAACCCAGATGACGTTTACCTGTGTACCATACAGTACTGTCTGTCAGTAGTTACAAAACCTTATGCCTGAGGTATGTCATCTATGAGGACTATGGGGAACACACAAAACAGTGGTTCCTAGAAATGTGGATATACACCACATTGTGCTGTTTAGGCATACAGCTTCAGGTAGTACTACAGTTCATACAGGGGTTGGATTCACCAGCAGTAACACTCAATAAGCATATATGTACTGCTGTAGCTTACAATGGGACACCCCAGTCGACACCAAGGGACTACATCAGACTGTAATGGCATACTGCTTTTTCTGCCTAGCAAAAGCATACACATCTTTTGCTGGGATCATAGCTAGGACACATAATACCATGACAGAAACAGTTTCCCACTTAGCTATCACACATATACAGAACTCTGACACATTCACCAACACAAATCCAAAATCAGAAGAGGATGATACTCCACAACAAACGAAGCAAAACCAGATGAATGATAAGACAAGTCCTTTATTCGAATAAGTAAGCGCTTTCACGTTGCTTGGAACGCTTCATCAGACTTCAACAAACCATAAAATTTAAATCAACTTATATATAAGTAAAACACCAATGAAAAACACATTAGCAAGTCACATGTAAATTACAAAAAATACATCATTTCCTTTCCATAAAAATTATATAAATATATCATAAAAATCTCATGTTAATAAATGAATAGTAGAAGTAAAATATTAAAACATACTAAAACACATATTGCATAGTGAGACTTATTACTACTGTTTAATGTTTCAAAGGTTTATCTAATAAAAATGGTCTCAATGAAAATTTATCATTGAGACCATGACCTTTATTCGCAGATAGCTTAATAATCCATTTTGCCTCAGCTTTTTCTGTCTTATTGCCAATATTACCAAGTCTTTCAGTCTCTGTTAACTGTCCTATTACTAAAAATCTAAAGGCATGTGTGGTGTCATTTTGTAGTACATGCTTGGCTAGGGCATTCCCTTCATTCTCTCTGTGTATAGCATACAAATGCTCTCGTATCCTTTCTCTTAAGGTTCTACTAGTCTTTCCTATATAGAAACAATAACATTTTATGCAGGATGCTAAATAAATCACATTTCTTGACTTACAATCAGCGTATTCATTAAACTCATATTTAACACCAGTATCTGGATGTATAAAAACATTAGATTTCATTATATATATACTCTGGTTGCAAGAGCGACATGCAAATGTACCCTTTCTCTCAGAGGAGATCTTACTTTTAGGCACTCTCTCATAACAAAGCATACGTTTTAAAGATTTAGTATTCTTATAGCTAAAGGATGGTTTTTCACCCACTAAGTCTTTTATACCATCATCTAACTGTAAAATGTTCCAATGTTTCTTAATAATATTGACAATAGAAGTATTATTATTAGTAAAGGGTATCACTAGCCTCCTCTTATCATTATTCCTCACTCTGGGTCTCTCATCTATGCTGCCTTGTTTTTTAATAAAAGGACGTCCTAGATGTGTACGTTCAAAAGTGTCCAATGAACGCATATCTCTATTGCAATAGCCTCTATGCCTAAAATCACTTTCTATAGTTTTTAATGCATCAGAGAAAACCAAATCATCACTAGTTATATTAATAAAACGTTTCACTTGATTACTCACAATGTTTCTGTGTATATGGGGGGGGGGTGCATGCTACTTCTGCGAAGAATAGCATTCTTCCTACATACCTTCCTAAATACTTCTGTTTCTAGAGTATTGTCTTTTTTCCTCAATGTCACATCTAAAAAATCAATTGTATTTTGTGAATACATTTCAGTCAACCTAAGAAATGTGGTAGTTCCATTGATATATAGAACAAACTCTTTTAGGAGCTCTAGTGTGCCTCCCCAAATTAAAAAAAGATCATCTACAAAACGTTTATAATATCTTATAGAAGTGGAGTAAGTCAAATGTTCTAAAACATACGTATTCTCCCAGTATGCTAAAACAAGGATAGCATAGGAGTTTGCACAAGATGTGCCCATAGCTACTCCTTTAATTTGAAGGAAGTATTCATTGTTAAAGGTAAAAACATTGTGACAAAGAACCATTTCTAACAGCATTGTGAGTTTAATAACTTGGTTGTTGCTAAGTCCTTTGTTTAACAAATATAACCTTAAGAAATCTATCCCTACATCATTGGGTATGCAGGTGAAAAGAGAAACAATGTCTAGTGTTACCATATAATCTGTAGTTTCTAGAATATTGTTCTCATTGAAAGGTGCTAGTGTTTCCAAGAACTGTTTCGTATCACGTAATATAGATCTAGTAGATTCCACGACTGGTCTCAAGTTTTTTTCTAGAAAAATAGATATTGTCTCAGTTAACCAGCCTCTGCCAGATACTATTGGTCTAAGCGAAGGATTATGTGTGGTCTTGTGTACCTTAGGTAAACCTCTAATTACTGGTATCACAGGTTTCTCTATCAAAAAATATTTGTAAAGTTCTTCATCAATAATCCCACACATCAACATGTCATATAAATCTGCATGTACTGTTTTTATTAACTTATCTAGATCTGACATGCTCAGTCTCTTATAAGTAGTAGTGTCTGAGAGCATTTCTAACATAGTATCATGGTAGTAGCTGGTATCTAGAAGTACTGTAGCTCCCCCTTTATCAGCTTGTCGAATGACAAGCCCCCCACATATGTCATAAATTGTAAACATACATATGGATACATTGAACTGAGTTGACTACATTCATGTACATAATATGGGGGGCTTCTCCCCCCACACCCCCCAATGTGGGGGGGGCTGAGCCCCCCCCAAACTTATTATTCCTACTCCAGGGTTGCGCTACAGTGGGGGAAGGGCATAATCCTTTGGTTTCATGTGTTGACCAAATGAGCTGTCGATGAAATGAGCTTTCAGTGTTTTGAGCTGTCAGTGTTCTGGTGTCAGTGTTTTGGTTTTCGATCATATGAGCTGTCGACCATATCAGGTAGACCCATATATATATATATTTTTTTTATATATATATATATATATATATATATATATATATATATATATATATATATATACACATATACATATACACACACACACATACATATAAACATCAATTGGTGTACATATAGATATACATATAGGCACATATACAGTCCACATTTCATGGTGGGACTATCAAGTATGCGGAGGTTGTGAGGTATACAGTTATGTCATAATACTGCACAGTGTTGTGCGGAATGCATTGAAGGTGTTCTCAGCCCATGTAGCTTTAGCAGGCCTCACTGACTGCAAACCTGATGAATCATACCCACAGCGTTTAACCACCACATGTCATATACCAGTACTTTATGCTATCTGGTTTGCCACACACTACAGCCTACATAGAAATATGCACATAACAACTTTCAACAATATATATATGTCCACCTTTCACAAACAGTTGCAGTATTTCCCCTTGCTCTATGCACATGTACAGATGCTAGTATATCTGACACAGACAGATCTCTCCATATGTGTGTGCCATACACACACAAGGACCACACTGTTGTAAGTCCGTATACCTCATGGCTGACCTGTTGGGCCTTGCTGCAACATGAACAGGTGTCACATGTGAGCACACAGTAATATTAGAGGGTGTATATATAGCTGCAAATTCTAGATTTGCATACTAGTCTGGTACAGCTGTTGCCAATGCTAAGTTACATGTTAATAAGACTATCATGCATTTGTTACTCTGTCACATCCATGTTTATATAACTGTATGCGCTACTCCCCCAAACAGACATTGTACACACTACTGTACAGAACACAGATAACATGGATCAGATGTTTGACATTTAATGCTGAACTACATATGTCACAGTCATATACCACTGCACACAGCTATACACTGATTTCTCCATGGCAGTAGTTATGCAGGGCATCTGTGCATAGATACGTACTGCTGCCACATATGGATGATTCAAACAATGTAGAGTATTCTTCAAAAACATCTACTACATGCCAGTAAATGCATATCTGTTACATACCTTTCCTTTGTATGTGTTTATATTAGTCAGTTCCGTGTGTTTTGTAAACTTTTTTTTTATATATCTTATTTTTTTTCAATATATTTTTTTTATCTTTTTTTTTCAATATATTATATTTTTTTCAATATATTTTCTTTTATATCTTTTTTTTTCTGTTGCTGTTGTCTGTGTCTCTCTGTGCCACTCTCTCTCTCTCTCTCTCCGTATCTGCAATGAAATGATTGCATGTGTGGACAGCAAGTACAGCCTGCTTTTATAGATATCTGCACATGTGCATGTGATCGCCTCTACACCAATTGGTGGCCACCATTTGGCAATTGCATGCAGCCTGCTGTGTGGTACTTGCAGTACTCACTGTCATAGCAACCAAATGCTATAAATTGCTAAGTCAGGTAGGCGTAGCCCTTTCAGCTTTCCAAAGTGGGGACCATGCTTGTTTGCTGTGGACACCGTTGTGTAAGTCAGAAGGTTGGTATACTTCTTGTATCTGATGTTAGGGGTGTAGCCAGTGATTTGAATGTTGTACTCAGACCTGAATGTTGCCACTTCCAGTACACAGTTGTCAGTGTAGAATTGTAGTCACCCCTACAAATGCTAACACAAGATACATGGGAGTATGTAGTTTCTTTTCTACTTATACAATTAGCTGCCATACATACATAGTTATTGAGAAGTTTTCATTTGGCACATGAACTGTTTGTGAACTGCTATACTGTGGATATTAATGTACTCACTTCTGCACAGTTTGTGTTTTTTTTTTTTTGTTGACATTAGCACAGGATGCTCATGTAAACTGAACAATTCCAGTACTGAGTATGCCTACCTACATCCTTGCTGGACCTTGAACACACAGGTATTTTGTACATTTGGGTGGGGATTGTCCTGCTATGATACTCTGTGGGGGGGTTGTAAAGTGTTACTGTAACATTATTTACTGCTAAAATGGCTGGTTCTGTTATCACAGTCATGAAATGCAATTCCACAACAACTGCTGGTAAAGTTCCACAGAACAGGTTTTGTGTTATGGCATTCCTGTCTTTCCTTTACATTCACTCATTCTGATGCATGATATATATATTTCAGCAACAACTTGCAGTATAGCTTATGTGGCTTAGTGGTACTTCATGCAGTCTAATGTGTATAAGGTCTGGGGTTTGAGACTACCAGTGGTGTTTTATTTTGCTGCTGAGCAAAACAAGGGCCCTCACATGCAGGGTTACTAAGGCACTTTTAAGCAGTTGTAAGTGGGTTTGCGCAGGTTTGCATGACACTTAGCAATACTTAGCTAAGCGCACACAAGCGCACACTCATGCAAACCCACTAACTACTGCTTAAAAGTGCTCACTCCCGCTAACCCCCATGCTCATTTCTTTGAAAGAAAAGAAAATGGGGAGATAGGACAGTGGTGAAATAGGGGAACAAAGAGGGAAAGACAGTACAGAAAACAGCTAGGGATGTGCAGGACAGGTGTAGGGAAGGTTCATAGCTACCCATTTCTTTAACAGCAACAGCTGTGCATATACTAGTAATTTGGAGGGAAATTTGAAACCTTCCACCCCTGAGAGAGGGGTGAGGACAACAAAGTATGTTGTACTGCCAATTAAATTTCAGTTTATGTGTCCAGTGGACATGTGTGCAGAATGGGCAGCTATGTATGGGGTGTAATTTTTTTGTGGGAGCAGATTGCCCATTTATTTTTTCAGGTGAGAGTGGAATGTGGGGTAGGGGAAATAGGTATATTTTGGGAGGTAGGTTGGGAAGGTAAACAGACAATACAAACTAGACGCATACAGGGGCGGAATATGACACATGGGGTGGGTAAACACCATTGACGGTGAAGGATATTTGGAATTCGCAAGCCCATAAGTCCACAGATGGCAACAGTGGAACTGAGATCCCTACCCATAGGCATTCACCACTACACCTTCACAGCCCAGAGGGTGGCTGTGCTGGGGGCTGTGTAGGAGGGGCAGGCTCACCCATGAGTTGTAAACTCTTGCCTTGAGCTGGCGTAGAGGATCAGTGACTGAACACTCCATCTCCCTACGCACCACAGCCCGGACTGTTCGGATGGTGATAGGTGGCCCTCCTCCGGCCATGCTTGCATGGGGTGGGATGAGCCCCATCCCCTGCAGTGCTTCCACCTGAAGGTGGCACAGGGCCAATGGAGGAGGAGGTCCCAGGCAGGGCACCGGACCTTCTGGTGCCAGGTGCCATCGCCAGCTGAGGTGGGACAGGTGGGTCCGCTGGAACCGGCCTTCCCATACGTTCTATGTTTAGGAGGATTTAATGACAATATGGGTTAGTAATAGCCAACAGCATTCCAATTTAGTTGTAACAGCATACAGTAGTATTCGCATTAACCCAACACACCAGAGTTCCAACAGTTGAACAGCAAGCATAACACATGCATATATAGAACAACAGTGGAAATTCCAACAGAGTGCAGGATTGATTGGTGGTAACAGGCTACTAAGATTGTGGTATGTGAACAGGGCACATGCATCAAAGTAAATGCAGATATTTATAAACCAGTAGGACATGTGTCCCAACAAATGTTATGAGATTAGACATACCCATTGAAGTGAGGAAATGCATTGTTTATGCACATACAGTAGGGTGTAAAAAGATACCTCCATTAACAACTTATATATACTTATAGTTTACACTACATTCCTATTGACTGCAGTTATATATCCCCTACATGTATTATTACACTAGGCAATGTCCGTTAAATTGTGAAATGGGTTTTGCTAGTTCTTGATATACCTGACCTGCATCTGACATACAAACTGTCCAGGATGCAGATGTTACTGCTACATATTTATATATTTCATTTATATTTATATATCTAAATATCTGGATGTGTTCAGGTGACATTATCAGGTATATTTTAACAACCCCCTACATTTCTAGCAGCACACTGACATTTCTAGGGAACACAATAACAAGCTACTTATGTGCCAGATTAACCTGTACATGACGGCCATGGACCGACAGTTGAGGACTGTATATATGCTTAACAGCTACTGGCACTCCCTTCGTCCACTTTATATCGGCCTACCCATGTGCGGGTTGACTGCGCTTAATACAGCAGTACTATTTCTATAATGCAAGGGTACAACAACATATCCAAGAAAGTGACACAGACACACTCCAGGAATTATACCTTTATTAATTACATTACACACTTTTCTAGTGGCTCTCTCATTTATTTGATATATCAGTGCATGCAGAGGACTTTTATTCAAGATGTATTATACCTTTATCAATGGGTTACAACACCTTTTCACACTGTCTCACTTATTTTATATAACAGTACATGCAAAGAAGTTATTCAAGACTTATTATACCTTTATTAATGGGTTACAGCACTCTTTTTCAGGCTCTCTCACTTCTTTTGTATAACAAAACATGCAGAATAATTACTAACCTGCCTGGTGGCACAGCCTTAGCAGCCTATCTGCATAGGCTTGCTGATTCACAGCATGGACACCTGCAGCTGTGAAGTAAATGAAGGGATATTGAGACATACCTATCCATAATATAGACTACAATAGCAATTCTTACATACTTCATTCCATGGCTACATACTCAGTAGTGGGGCATTTTCCATTTCACGGGCCTCCTGTATCCATTGGTTCAGTCCGTCCTCCTTGAGTCTCGTCAGGTCTGAGTAATGGTGTCTGACCTGCTCACCAGTCCGAGGGACGCCTGTGGCACTGGTGAGATCATGTGCTAGATGGTTCCAGGCTTCCGCTTTGTACTCAGTACCTTGAAACTGGCCCTGCAGGAGTCTTGCATCATGATGATGGACAAGGAGCCAAACCATTACTTTTGACTCCTCAATGCCCCACAGTTGTGCTCAAAAATGAGAGCCCTCTCCAAAACCAGCCATACTGTCTGCAGATGAGAGCTACAACCAGTTAAGGCAATTATTCCTGCCTATGGAGCTTAAATATGCCTCATTTTGTGCACGTATTTGTGATTGGACGGTTTTGAAAAATCTCAGCTAAAAGCAAACCTGCTTAGCAATGGGTAAACTTCCATTGATATATAGGAGTGTGTTGGAAATGCATCCATATGTAAAGCTGTCATGGCTAAGTGATTTAGTACTGTGATTATGGTGCACAGTATCCCGGGTTTGAGGCCTGTCATTGCTTTTTATTTTACTACTGGCCAGACCGTCTAGGAGGTGTGGCTATGTTTAGCCGACTTTGCTCAACTTTGCCCAACGTTGCTTGACATTGCTCTATGTTGCTCTACATTGCCCGACGTTGCCAGACGTTGCGCTAGTTAGTGTGGTGTGCAGCTCCGCGCAAACATGTTTTGTTTGCATTAGTCGGTGCGATGCGCAGCTCCGCGCAAAGCCATTGCGCTAGTTAAAGCAGTGTTAAGCTATGAGCAATTATACTTAACTGGGCTTAATACTAGTAAACTTTGCTTAGCAGTGCTTCACATTGCTTAAGATACGTTACTTATGCATTTATCAGTATGCATGACCATTCCAACTTCTTATATATATATAAAATATCGTTCACTACTACATAGGCCATTTCAATGCATTTTACTAAAATTTAAAAGGTACATGTCAGGAATTATTTTTATGCACAGATTTCCTACAGAAAATGGGAAGGGGAGTGGTGGGACTCAAACTGGGAATGCCTCTTCTTTGTGCGAAGGCTCTACCACTACGCTATTGCTATTTGGCTTAATTTGCATATAAGTAGTTTATTATCCACTTCGATGTCTACACTGCTAACTGTAGCTAAACAATGGGCAAACCCGCACATACACGCACAAATGCAGGCAGCGATATCAGGAATAATAAAAAAAAAAAAAGGAAAGCTTTACATTTTAAACTTGTACAGGGATTTAGAATGTGGGGGAGTGTAGTGTTAGGTATGTAGACATTTGAGCAGACTCGCTCATTTCAGTTGACATTTGCAGTTTAGGCACTTGCAGGGGCGTGGATATTTGGACTGCTCAGCAGTCTGACATGCCCCCTGCACTCGTGCATGCTCCGTGTTAGCCTTAGAGTTGAGTCAGCATGCCCTCATGAATATGCATGATGTGCTGACGTCATATTCTTAGGCTGTGGTTTCCGAGTAAGACATATTTAGTCTTACATGGAGGATTAGTGAATCCCGGCCTTTGTTTATTATTTGCTTGATTTTGGTGCACCTTATTTGATGAAGTGTGCATCTGTGCAACATACTGCAACAATCAGTGCCCTACAAATTCATGGACTTCATGGCCTTCATGCATAATGCAGAATAATAACCGAATACCCTTAGCAACAGAGGCCCAGTATGCGTCTCCAATCTGATAAATTAGTGTCACTAATGGGAGTTTACAACTTGGTTATTTTGAGACTCATACATTTCCTATATTTTATGTCAGTCATGGATGTATGAACAAATATAATGAGAAATTTAAAAACAAGCCCCTGTTGTGGAATATTCATACAAATAAATGATATAACAAGAAAACAAACAGCTTAATGCTTATAATAAGTCTCATTCTACTTATGTTAAGAGAACACTTAAGTAAAAAAAGAGTTTAAGCAAATCATTAGAAAGCTCAAAGCTGAGTATGAATTTAAAATAGCCACTAAAAGCAAAAATAACTGCAAATCTTTCCATAGCTATGTGAGGAATTTAAGAACTAACCCACAAGTGTTCAGAGATAAACCACAATACTACACTCTCTAACCAAAGGAAATAGCTAGTACACTAGTGAACACATTTAGTAAAAATCTTACTCCATCCACAGTTGTAGCTATCCCACAGGTTACACAATCCTAGCTGTACCCTTTAATTATTATGGAACAAGTTCTCTCAGTTCCTTCAAAACCTAAGAATACTTCATCCATGAGCCTTGACAACATACTAGGTTGCCTTATTATCAGTACCAAGTATGGCCTTCCTGAATCCCTACTTAAACTCTCTCTTAAGCCTCTCCATGGTAACATTACTGAAGCCTGGAAACAATCATTGTAATAACAGTACACAAGCATAACCACAGACTCTGGTAAATTTAGTCTCACTGGCCTCCTATCTAATGTTATATACCACATTATCTCAGACATCATTAATTTGGACATTGAAAATCTGTTAACACTAGACCCCTATCAATTACGCTTTATCAAATGAAGGTCCTGCCTGTTAAACTTTATTAATTTTTTTAAAAAGTAAGGGAAGCAGTGGGTAGTGGATATGCAGTACATACAACATGTCAAGTCCTGGCCAAGGCTTTTGACACTATTTCTCTTGCAGGCATTTTTAATAGATATGTAAATCTGAATATAAATCCTTATATTGTGTGATGGATAGCTAACTGATTCTGACAGACCCCATGTGGTTAGAGTAGCAGGTGCCACTCCTGAAACAAACAAAAAAAAAAATACCAGTGATGTACCATAGAGCTCAGTTTTGGGCCCTCTTTTATTTGGCATATATTTCTCAGACCTTCAGTCCAGTACTCCGGGCCTATGGTTACCTAAGTTTGAAGATTACTTTAACTTATGAGTTGTTATTCGATCTTCAGCTCCCTGCAACTTCAAGGAGGGCAAGGCAAGACAGAGCAGGAGGGAGAATTTGAGACTGTCCATCCAGTTATCTAGGTTTTCCTTCAATGTGGCAAGAGTGTTACTCTACCTGTCATGTAGTGGAAATTAATTCCAAAGGTGAGGGGCATTTTAGGGTATGAATTTATTGCAACTTATACCATGTTAACAATTGGTGCAAGAACAGCAGCCTGAAATTAAATGTAAAAACATGTAGCATAATTCATTTTGCTAAACTACACAGTTCTTACCATATAGGAGATGCACCCTTCTGATCAGACACTGTTGTAAGGGATCTAGGTACTCTTGTTGATAACATCTTATCAATTAACCATCATGCCTGCACAGTAGTTCAGAAAGTGTTTTATCTGGCACATCTAATATTCAAAGACATATTCACTAGACTTAAAGAAATCTTAATTCCCCTTTACTCATATCTTATCTGACCCATTACTGAATATAAGGCACCTTTCAGCATGTATTTATCCTAACATATCACACATCTTGAGAGACCTCGGAGATTAATAACTAAAAAAATGGCATACCTTTTTATGTATGTGGTCTCTTATAGAATTCTACATGGAGATCTATATCTAGCCTCTCAGGCTGAGAAAGATCCAACCTTATTTGACCTACTGTTCTTTCACAGAACTAATAGTACCTCATATACTTGGTAAAAGGAACTAATCCTTCATCAGCAGATACATAAGACACCTTGATTTGGTAGATTCATATCCCAGTGTCCCTCACCTCAGAACAAATTTCCACTACTTGTCAAGCAGAGTAGCATCTTTTCCACCTTGAAGGTAAATCTGAATAACTGGATGGATAACCTCAAATTCTTCCTCCTGGTCTGTGATATCATGCCCTCCATGAAGTTAGGGGAAATTTTGAATAGTGTTTTTTGGGTATGCTTGAAATGGTCTGAAGTCTGATTGCCTGCTATATACGCATGAACCTAATACGGTTGCTCTATATCTGATATTTCTCAGAAGTCAAACAGGCATGAATGAAGTTACACTTAAGCAGTGACAAAAAAAAGTGAATTGTTATAATGCACAATGTGGATCCTTATTAGACAGGAAATGATACCCACATAGAAACAGATGTTTTCTACAGGCTTGCATTTTTTTTGAGATGCACTGAATGGAACAATAATAATAGCAACTATGCAAACTGACAAAACAGTTAAGTTGTTAACTATGGTTTTCTAAATATGCCATGTATATGGCATAGCATGTTTGCTAGAGCTAGATTTAGAACTAGGAAAGAGACAGCTGCAGGCAATTTACTTTATGGAACTACCCTAGGATTTAGAAACATCCTCACTGCTCAATGGAAATTACCTAACATTGGTAGGATAATGAGAAAATGTTATGCCTGCACTGAGACAGACTTCATTAATAACTCAGTAGCTTGTCTATGAATCATCCAAATTATACTCTAGCTAATACTAGCACTATCAGACCTGATGGTTGTAGTGTTTTCTCTGGCGGCCCATGCATTACTTTTGCATCAGCAGCCCCTACACTCACACACACACACACACACACACACACACACACACACACACACACACACACACACACACACATGCACACGCACGCATACACACACACACATCTACACGTTCTCCCAGACATTTCCACATGCATCCACATGCACACACATGCATACACATGCATACACCCATTAACAAACAAGTTCCTCCATATTTTATGTGAAGCACTGCCTTCACATAAAAAGACAAACCACACACCCACCTTCGCAGTGGCTCTCAATAAAAATCTTCTCAAGCAGCAGACACCTCCAAGGCAGAAACGCACTTGACCACCACAACATAACACTAATCATAAGACACATAACTCTCCTAAACAGTGTGCCACTCAACCAAAGCCCCTAAGGCAAAACAGCATGCCCAACACACTAGTCATAGGTGACTCAATAGTAAAGCACACTGATATCCCACTCACTAGGTTGAATAAGGAGAAAGTAGCAGTCAGCTGCCTGTCGGGTGCCAGGAACCACCACATAACACATGCACTCAGGTCTCTCAACAACAGGTACAAATATGACTCTGTCATTGTACATGTGGGTGTGAATGACCTGAGATGTACCTCCCTGGACTACATGAAATGAGACATGGAGGAGCTCTCAGATTATGTAGCCCAGACAGGTATGACTCTAGTCCTGAGCAGCATTCTACCATCACCCAGAATGATACCATAGTTGCTGCGTCTTTCGGCTTTTCCCGGTTAGGGGTCGCCACAGCGGAACTTCAGTCCGCCAATGATTGGCAGTAGATTTTTACGTGCCGAGTTGCTGGCCCTGACGCACAACCTTCAACGAAGGTACACCCATTCACGCATGTCTCCCCACAGAAGATGCTCTGTAATAGCAGAACATGACTGATTTCAACAATTGGTTACGTTTCTGGTGTCATTATAAGGGGATCCAGTATCTGTCTGCCTGAGATGACATGATTCACAGACCTCAATGCTTTGCCAGAGATGGCCTGCATCTGTCACCCCTGGGCTTCTGGATCCTGGCCAAGGCTCTTGCCACCCCTATAGTGCCTTTTTTAGGCAGTGTTCCAAAGACCAAATTACCACCTTAACAGCTACAAACAAATGCTATCTTAGGGTCATGCTGCTCAATGCTAGAAGTCTAAATCTCAAAATGCACTCGATCAAAGCACTCCTTAAAATGGAGAACATCGACATTTGTGCTATAATAAGTCCTGGTTCAAGGCAAGAGAAAGCACCCCTGCACTACCAGGCTATATAACTGATTCCATACCTTTCGGCCCCAGAACTTGGACCGAAGCTCCATAGACGGTGGTGTTTCCATATTCATAAAGGATGAGCACACCTCCAGACTGGTAGTACAACATAATGCATCAGCAATACTTCAGATGCAGCTAACATTGGGTAAAACAACAATTCAAGTCGTAGCCTGCTATATGTCCCCAACCATGTCCCAAGACTCACATTCTACATTCCTAAGCACCCTGGAGAATATTAGGGTCCATCCTACCACTCTGATACTAGACAACTTTAACTACCCTCCATTAACTGGGAAAACTACTCATGTACCAATACCCTTGCCCAGCGTTTCCTGGAATTCATTAATTCCAATGCCCTGGACCAGCTGTTTTTTACCCCCACTTGAGGTAGTAACATCCTTGACCTTGTCATTACTAACATGGACGACCATTGCTCTACACCAATAGTCAACTCCTCCCTGGTTAGATCCAACCACAAACTGAATTGCTCTCATACCTTGGAAATCCACACCCCTCCCTGCAGTTAGCCACCATGAAAAACTTCCCCAAAGCACACTTTGGGTTCCTAAAAACAGAGGTGGCTAACTTCATGGTACCCATGCAAATGGGAATAGTTGCATGACCATCAAATCATACACTAATGCACTGTACGAACATGTACACAAATGGATGGATCTCGCCATACCCAATAGAACCAAGATGCTTTCCTCCAAAAAAAGGATGCCAATCTGCTGGTCCCTTGTGTGATGCCTGTGCCCTGGCCCAGCACCAAGATGCTCTCCTCCAAAAAAAGGAAGCCAATCTGCTGGTCCCCTGTGTGATGCCTGTGCCCTGGCCCAGCAATCAGGGAGCCTCAATCCTCACCACCAACACCAGTGAAGGGTGTCTCATATAGGATGAAAGGATAACAGATACACACAGAAAAGTGAAATTTCTCTTAAGAGCACACAGACATCACAGTCAGTCCAGGGCTGGTCACTGCCTTCCTCTCTAGGTCCCCAATAAGACTCCTCACTAGCACAGCTATAGGGTCCAGATCTCAGCCTGCTGGGCAAGCTAAAATCTCCAGCACCCTCTCTGTCCAACCAGTGCTTTCTGTCCCTGCCCAAGTAGCTGACACACACACACACACACACACACACACACACACACACACACACACACACACACTTTGAGATAAGTGTTTATACAACCACACAGACACTTCTGGGGAATGCTGGCACAGGTTCTCCAGCTGTGCCCCTTTTACTCAGACTATATGGTAGAAATCACTGCCACCACCCAGTTAATATTTATTAGCTACCCAAAGGCCCTTAAAAGGGTGTCCAATTATTACTGTGCAATATTGTTATCCAATTGGTAGTATCGGCCAGGGCTAAAGATATGGGAGTGGCTTTGTACAATTTTACCAAAGGCATGCAAGTACTCTTCAGAGATCACAGAGAAATACTTCAGTAGTACAGTTCTGACATCACAGAAACGCACTTAGTCTAATCTTTCTAGTTTCTAGCTATTACTAAGAGAAAACACAAGTCTAAGATAACTAACATATAGAACATAGGCAGAATGCTGATGAGTTGGATGGTCAAGACAAAAATGCTTAATAATCTCTGATTCTCTCTGTTTTTAAAATCACATTTCTGGTTCCCATTACATCATTCTTCACACTTCCCTGGGTTCCCAGGCTAACAGAAACTATATTTACATTCTTTTTTTTCCATAATAAATCTTTATTGTTATATTATTTTCAAACACAAGTAAGAACAAAAATAACATATATATTCACAAATCAAGCATTAACCGATATCACTAATAACCACACTCTATATACAATATTTACAAGAATGCTTCCATGTAATACAGTTAAATATAAAAAAGCATAAGAATAAATGCAAGTAATAGACAGTTGATTACTAAATTCTCTCCACACACATAAATAATTATTAATATTTCCAAGTTGAAAATACTCTGCTAGTATAATATTAAAAATCTGTTCCCAAATTTTTGGATTATTAAAATTTTATTTTGTGGGTTTAATAGTAATTTATGAGCCAATATATGTTTTGTTGCTAGAACTCTAAAGTTCTGCCATGAAGTTTTAGATGGGTCTAACCAATTTGAAGCTATATAAAGCTTCATTAATAGAAAAATATTAATATATATAATAATTTGTGATTTAGGGATCTCTCTCGGGGGAATATGCAGAATCATAAATTTCCATGATAACATTGTACTCTGGTAACCCACCTTCTGGAGTTGGATCTTAAGGGAATTCCAAAGTTTGAAAATACATTTACAACTCCAGAACATATGAAGAAGATCAGCTGGTTGATTCTTACAGTATGGACAAATTGGTGAATTTTTGGGATTAAATTTATGCAGGGTAAGACGTGTATAATATGCATTGTTCAAAATCATCAACTGGGTATATATTAATTTTTGAAGAGAAGTAGATTTGCTGGTCAAGTCAATTGCTTTTAACATATTACTTCTATCTGTCAGTAAGATTTTCTCTTCCTAGTAGTTTGATAACAACATTTTATCATGAAATTGAAATTCTTTAATTAATTGATTTGCTGTCATGATATATTTAAGATCCTGTTGAAGAGCTTGCCACAACAAAGAGCATCTATTAATAGCCTCTTCTTCCAGTTTAAAACTTTTAAAATAGCTTATAGTGAGTTCTCTAATTTGTCTCAGAATAATCAGATAATTTTTAGGTAAGTTAAGTTCTTGTCTTATTTCGTTAGCCGAACTGTCAAGATGTTTATATATATCAATCAAAGTTAGATTAACTATCAGTGGAAACTTGTTGAGATCAATTAGTTGATTATTCAATTTTAAATTAGGATTCTTATGAAAGAGTTGAAAAACCATCATATGTTGAACCAAATCTAATGGATGAAATAAATTATGTAAAGAGAGTATGTTCGTTTTGATGTGTTCAATAATCCCATAGAATTTCAACGTATACTTACCTAAAAAAAGTATTGCTTTAGGATTGATATTTAACTTTAGAATATATTTATAATTCAGAACTACCCAAAGTGGTGTCCACTTAGTATTATTTATATCATAACTGGCAATTCTTAAAATTCTATTAGAATTTACAATTAAATAATACATTTCAAAATTAGGTAATTCCAGTCCTCCTCTATTTTTGGGGTCATTAATTTATCATAAGATATCCTGGTTTTCTTTGGTTCCCAAATTAATTTAGCCAATTCTTTATGAATCCATTTAAAAAACGACTTTGAAAGTAATAAATTGGCTGATCTAAAAATATACAGTAATCGTGGTAATATGTTCATTTTGATAATTGAAACTTTTGCTAATATTGGCAGTTGTAAATTTTTCCATCTCCCAAAATCAGAAATTATTTGTTCCCAGATTGCTTTAATATTATTATTATAAAAGTCTTTATTATCAGTAGAGAACTCAATACCTAGATATTTAATATTTTCTTTAAATGATACCTGTCCCACTAAGGGCAATAACGAAAAGGGTTTAGGGGTCTTTAAAAGGAAGATATTGTTTTTTTTCAAGTTAATTTTATAATTAGACACTTTTGAGAACTCATTAACAGTCTTCAATAATTTTTCAGTATCTGATAATGGAGATGCACAATAAATGCTAAGATCGTCAGCAAAGGCTGCAATTAATATTTTAGTTCCATAAATTATTGGGACATTATGATAAACATTTTGTTTAATATATAAAAACAATGGTTCAAGATAGATACTAAATAATAAAGGGGACTAAGGGCAACCCTGGCATGTTCCAGTCTTAATCTGTATTTTTTTAGAGAAGTTTTTATTAATATACAATGTAGTATAGGGATTACTATATAATATTTGTAACATTTGGACAAACTCATGTGATATATTAAAATACAGTAAAAGATCAAACAAGAAATTTGTATCAACCATATCAAAGGCTTTCTGGACATCAATTATAAGGGCATAAATATTTAAATTATTTTGCTTAGCATGCTCTAACATAGTATGTAGTGTGAGTGTATTATCACTGGTTTGTCTACCTGCCATAAAACCAGTCTGTTCTTTAGAAATTATATAAGTCATGATTCTCTTCAGTCTAGATGCTATAATAGAGGTTAGAATTTTCATGTCTACATTTATTAATGATATCGGTCTACAGTTATCCGGATTTTGAGGATCTGAATTGGCTTTATGTATAAAAATAGTTTTTGAGGTGTTAAGGTGTGGATCATTAATTTTATTCCTAATTATGTAGTTAAACACAACTGAAAGTATCTTACCAAAAATATCTGCAAATTTTTTTATAAAATTCCACTGTCAAGCCATCAGGACCTGGTGATTTATGTGATTTCATATGCTAAATTACATATGCATACAATTACAAAGCTATGTCAAATCCAGAATTATTGGACATGCTCCACCTCAGTAAATCTAAATCCCTTAGAGCCACACGCTCGAGGGACTTGAACCTCAGCACAGAAATAAATAGAACTTGCTGGAGGGACAGGTTCATAACCCAGAGGCTCCCTTCACTCTGGAATAGAATTCCAGTTCATGAGAGGCAGAGCACCTCACTGAATCTCTTCAAGAAGAATCTCGATAAGTGGATGGGGGATCGTAGGTTTGTCCCAGGGATTACTCCCATGTCACTATTAGACAGAGGCACAGTAAACTAAACCTTAAAAAGGGCACAGTATACTCAAATCAAGGGGTGGCGTAAGCCATACAGAATCGGGCTAGGCTTATAATTGCCCCAGGACAGATAGCCTAGTATGAACCTATGAACCTATGAACCTATATACTATTTCTTCTTCAGATATCGGTTTAACCAAGTCATTTTGAATGTCCTTTTCTATTGTTGGAAACTTAATTGACTGTAGAAATTGTTCAAATTCCTGTTAGGGGTCATATCCTTTTGTCCAGCATAAATATTAGTGTATATTTTTTCAAAGATATTAAGAACCTCCTCAGTTTTAGAATATATTTTATTATTAAATTTTATTTCCGAAATCTGCATGATTGGTTTTGTTTGATTAATGATCCTAGCTAACGCTCTCGATGGTGTTTGAACATGACTGGCATACCTCACTAACGTCTTGTACTCTTGAAATGTTAATCTACTATTCTGAAGTAAAAAGAGATCCTTTTGACATTTAATCAATTCCTTCTCTGTTTTCTCATTAAAATCCCTAATCAGTTTTTGATCAAGCAATTTAATTTTTATTTCTAAAGTTTGAATATCTTTGTTTAATATCTTTTTATAATAAGATGTTTTTTGCAAAAGTGTCCCTCTTATCTGAATTTTAACTGTTGCCCATTCAATATCTGGGGCAAATTGTTGTTTCCCTAAACCAATCAATAAGTCTTTCGGGTACTTTGTAATTTTCAGTATTATATCCTCCTTATTCAATAGATTTGGATTAAGAGACCAATTATAACCTCTTTGTCTCAAAGTATCTTTTACCCCCTTAGTAAAACTCAACGAAATTTTAGAATGGTCTGATATATAACGGGCATGTACCATAACTGTAGGTTAGAAACTATATTTGCATTTTTAACATCTCCTTTTGTTATCTTGCAGCTGGTCAGGAAGCAGAGTAATAAAAATACATTTGCATGTTTAAATCTAGCAATTTAACTATTGGTTAAAACAATAGAAATAATGTCTTCACCTAGACCAGCTGGAGCCAACTTTAAAGATCAAAGACAGTCATAAAATGCTTGACTTAGCTTTCTTACAGCAGATTGCACTGTTGTTACATTTTTCTCAGTTCTACACGTAACTCTGTTTTTACCATTTACGACAACAAGCCTGTGGTTTACACTAATATTTACAAATGGCAGAATTATCTATAAAATTCTATCTGACTAGGCTGGCAGCCTTCACAACCTGCCATAAACAAACTCTACAACAGAAGGAGAAAACTGATGCAGAATAAGGTGAAGTTCCAAGACTGGAAAAACACCCTTATCAGCCTCAACAAAAAGTCGAGATCCCTCATCAAATCCTCTAAAGCTAGCTATGAAAACAGAATTGCAGGAAATAGTAAAGACAACCATAAGGTCTTCTATAGTTATGTAAAGAGTCCCCATGGCAATACCCAGACTTGCTCTGAGCTACTGCACAATGGTATCTCCTATATAGAGCCAACAGATATTGCCAATATACTGGCCAACAGATTAAGTGCCAACTTTACACCTCTTGTCACCCCCAAAGGACCAGTCACAATGCTAGTAGATTGCCAGACACCCAGTATTACTGCTGCACAGGTTAAAACAGCAATGTCCAAGGCCAAGAATACAGCCTCTATGGGACCTGACAATATCCCTGACTGTGTTATACATGAACTACAGAGTGAACTAGCACCTCACTTGTTTGCCCTGTTCAATCACAGCCTCGCCTCAGGCTTTGTCCCTACCGAATGGCGCACTGCTACAATCATCCCTCTCCACAAATGAGGAGTGACTACAGACCCTGGGAACTACTGCCCCATTAGCCTGATGAGTCAGATATTCAAAGCTATGGAATGCATCATCATGTACCTAATAAAGTAGGATATAGGGAATCCCCAAATTCTGGATCCCACACAGTTTGGTTTTGTGAAGGGTAGCTCATGCCTGCACAAATTGATTGACTACTTTGAGTCAGTCACCAGAACTGTGGATGAAGGCAATGTGGTTCATACAGCCTACCTTGATCTGGCCAAGGCCTTTGATACCATTCCCCACTCAGGGATCATAGAAAAACTCACTAAGCTAGGCATCAAACCTTATATCACTAGGTGGGTTGCAAACTGGCTCACAGATAGAACCCACAAATTGAAAGTAGCGGACTCCAAGTCAGACTGCTGACTAGTCATGAGCAGAGTCCCACAGGCTTTGGTCCTGGGTCCTCTCCTGTTTGGTATCTACTTCTCTGAAGTCCAGGCCAACATGAAAGGACTCTGGCTGACAAAGTTCACAGACAATTGCAAGTTGGGAGCTATTATTAACTCCCAAGTGATGTTGACATCCTACAAAAAGGCCTCACTGAGACCAATGACTGGTGTCAGAACCATGGCCTTAAGCTCAATGTCAAAAAATGTGTTGTTATCCCCTTTGGGAAAAACCCAGTTGCCATGAATTGCCACATCCATGGTAGTCTACTGAACACAGAAGGTGTTATAAGAGATCTGGGAATACAGGTTGACAGCCACCTCTCTTTTGACCACCACATTGCCACTGTGGTCAGAAAGTCTTTCTATGTGGCACATCTCATTACTAAGGGTTTTGCATCCAGGAAGAAAGAGGTCACTGTCTCCCTCTACTCTTCCCTCATTAGACCAATCATCGAGTACAATGCCATATTTGGCATGTACCTCACTAGACACTTGCAACAACTGGAGAGGCCACAAAAGTACCTCACAAACAGGACCCAAGGCCTTAAACGTTTGTCCTATATGGACAGACTCAAAAAACTCCAACTATTCTTTGTCTCATATCGCCTACTTATAGACAATCTCTGCTTGACTTACAAAGCCATGACTGACCCAGCTCTGTTAGAAATGCTACAGCTAAAGAAATCCCAATCCCTCCACACCACACATTCCAGAGACCTCAACCTCATTGCCACAATCAGCAAAACATGCTGGACGGACAGGTTCATAACCTAGAGACTGCCCATGCTATGGAATAGACTTCCCATACATGTCAAACAGAGCACCTCACTGACCCTCTTCAAGATAAATCTTGATGAGTGGATGGGAAACAGAAAATTCACCCTGGGGATCACTCCGGTGGCTCTACTTGACAGAGGCACTGGGAACTAAGGTTGGGTGGCACAATGCCAGGGTAATCCTATGGGCTAGGCTTGTAAAGGCTCCAGAGGCATTAGCATAGTAAACACCTAGGAACCTATCAACCTATTAATTCACAGTCACCGTAGCACTCACCATTTCACCCACATACCCGTATCAAAATGCACACACTGACATTTGGATTTCTACCTCACTCCCCATCTTGTAATTGGCCAGGCAGACACATACACAACACACACACACACACACACACACACACACACACACACACACACACACACACACACACACACACACACACGCATTCACATGCACCCACACATGCACAGACACACACACACACACACACACACACACACACACACACACACACACACACACACACACACACACACACACACACACTCATCTTTGCTGAACTTACCTGCACTCTGACTGTTTCCATAGGAATGAATGGGTAACTGCCACTTTTAATGGCATTCACTTTTCCTCAAGCAGTACAACTTTGCTTTGCTAAGTAAGTCTCTGATCCAGTTGATAATATAAATCAGGAGACATTGACATTCATGAAGGAGATCACATGGCTAATTAGCATTAGACACCCCCTCAGATGACTGCATTAGGATACAGCTCTATCAGCAAGTCTGCCCTCAAGCTTCTGTACTGAATCCTCCACTAGTGGGAAACTTCCAACAGTATCAACAGTAGGATGGTCTAAGAATCAGAAAGACTTAACATGTGTAAGAAAATAGCCATGACAAGGCATCCTGTTCTTGGTAAGCATTTCTGAATCCCACCTTTATTTCTGTCATTATTTGAGAATATCTTTGCAAAATTAAATAATATTATGGAATGTCTACAGCTGAGAGTTTGCAATGTTCTACAATTAGATTTTAGAAAAGATTTGGCTTGATATTACAAGGAATTAGTACATCAAGATTGCGTAGATACAGACCCAGCTCAGGAACAGAAAATATATTTGTAAGCCTGTTTATGAGAAGAGCCCAGTTTACTTTGTACATAGTGATTCAGATTGTCAAAGAAAAACTAAAGATTTTTCTAACTGATACTGTATAAAGCAATATGCTGCTCTGTGTGCTCTGATTTTATATCACAAAAGCACTGATGTTTCTTAATCATTGATGTATAGCTGCAATTAGAGAAAGATATGTTTCACTGAAGAATTCTAGAAAACTGGATAATCTATCACATGACAATAACAACGCTTGTATTTATATTTTGGAAGATCAAAATATAAAGGTACGCCTGCAGTGGTACAATAAAAAAAAAAACAATATTTGTAGAATGGAAGTTGCTATTCATTTCATAAAATGTGTGTATGAAAATTGATACACTGAGGAAATGAAGCGCTAGGACAAATAACTGAAGAATGCCACAAGACCATCAAACACAAAGGTGAAACTAATGCTTCAGTTGCACATTTTAATGCACTGAACATTAAACAGAGAAGACCGTGACTTGAATTTTTAGAAACAAAATGCAGCTTTCTGGTGTTTGGCAAAATACAGGGGACAAAAGTAGACAGCTTTATCTATAATTGATGAGAAATAACAAAAATGTTGTCAAAATACTAAAAGGCATTCATGTTCTTAAAGATGTTGGCTTCTTATATCATACCCATATCGTTTCTACTATCCACATAACATATAGAATTGCCAATCTGCTCATTTAAAGCTTGACAGCCATGCCAGGGGAGGCCATTCTGACACTGTGTACATCTCTTTTGGATCACTTATAGAATACAATATATCTATAACCTACTAACACAACATCTGCTACAATTAAGAAGGTACACAGATTCCACACAGAGGGGAGTTATGCAGGGGCTCAGTAGGAAAACATAGGAAAAGGAATCACACCCTGGAGGAGTGTTGTTTAGTGGGCAGCAAGCATAGTATAACAATGTAAAATAACCCTAGTCTACAGAAGCAGGAATATTGGGAGGAACTGGTGCAAAATATTGTCTTTCTTAGTGAATGGCAGATGGTAACTGTAAAGTGCTTCCTAACAAAGGAAGGGTTCAGCATGGTCCACCCCATTGCACATTCCACACACAAAGTGTTACCAAGCCACACAAGGGAAACATGGCTCAAAATAGAACACTGCACCCCTCTCCCAGCAGCAATATGACACTGCATTGGGGTGCCGTGATTTACTCATTGGCCCCAAGCATGTGTTGGAGTAAATCTGAGGGTGGATACGAGAGTCTGTTAGTCATGATGAATGAGGAGAGGCACTGGTGCAATCTGATAGTCAGCTTCAGGGTACAGGAATAACAAAAAAGAAAAAGAAAAGCCACAGGAAATCAGAATCAGCCACAGCAATAGAAAAGATTCATACCTTATATCTATGACAATTAGACTTACAAAAAAGGGTGTCCAGTAACCACAATGAAGTTATAGACAAAGGGCACAGAAGTACTGCAAGTAGTATGAACTAATCAAGGCCAGCAACCACTCTGCCTGCAGAGTGGACTAGAACTAAAGTCACATTTATTTATTTTAGCGTCTATTGTTTAGGATATTTGTTTAACCCAAGCACTAGAAATATCTAAAGCAGAGCACATGTCCAATGGTATCAAGTCTGGATAGAGTGAATTCCCTATCTTGTATTCAGAGCATGGATGCTTAAACTTCAACAACAAACAGGGAAGGAGATAGTGACTTAGGAGCCCTGTGCAACAGTTTACTGAATAAAACAGCAATCAAAAATAAATTAGATTTTTTTGTTATCAGGCATAAATCTGCCTAACCCATAAATGTAAATCTTTACAAATTTCTACATGTGAGGATATTAACTCATTTATCCATTTATGTTACATCAAAATTACAAACACTGACATGAGTTTGTAGCTGAGAAACTAAAAGGATGCAAATAATAATGAGACTGGTGGTGGGAGGGGTTAGAGGCAGCAGGGGAGTTGAGTAATATGAAGGAAAAAAGATCTATGGAAGCCAGTGGTTAAGCCAGAGAAGCTATATGTTCCCTGAAACATGTAGCACAAAAAAAGAGGACATGGCTTGTACTGTATAATGTCTATACTTTCATTTACTAGATCTAGTATTGCATGTGGGTGTTAAAGCATAAGCAAATGTAATAGCAGAAGGATAGTAGAAAGATCAGATTGAAGTATATCGGGGATTGTGGTAACCAGAACAAAGAGAGCATATTTGACAATTTTGTCAGATGTAGAGCAAGATGCAAAATGAGAAGGTCACGCCATAAAATAACACATATAATTCCTTTATAACGGGTACATTCAGGGTGTAGGGCAATAGACATATGACATTTAAAGGCAAACAAAAACTGATGTGAGAGGGTTACCAAATAACCTAAAATAGGTTGAAGGAAAAAGCTTTGCAAGCAAGTGGAGATGGGGAAGGGAAGAGAAGGAAGGAAAAATAACTTTCTTGATCATAAGGAAAGGCAAAGCATAACTCAAAGCAGGTGAGGAAACCTAATCAGAAAAGAAGCAGTGAAGAAAAGAGACCAAAGAAAAGAACAATTTATTAAACATCTGGCTGATAACTGTAGAGTAGTGTAACAGAAATAAGGCAAAGGCTGGAAAGCAAAATCATGAGAGTATCATAGAACCAAATACAAGAGCAAAGATGATCAATGCATCTAATTAAAAAAAAAAAAGTGTAGGACATAAAGAGATCGGAGGAACAGATGAAAAAACAGGAAAGCATGACAAGAAACAGGGTGAGGAGAGTTTGACACTAGGCAGATCAAATATCCCAAAGCACAGAACATGTAGGGCAAAATGAAATGAGTGGGACAGAGTCGTGCAGAGGTACAGTGTGTTTGCATAATCAATAAATACACAATACTGAGGGACTATCAGAGTGTGTAAGAAAATTATACTGGACAGGAGTAATATGCTTAGTCCAAACAAGTATATAAAGGAACATGAATACTGCAATACAAAGGAATTTAAATAGGGACAAGGAGCACTACATGGGTAAAGCCAAAAGGTTAAGGTAAAGAAACTGCAGTAACAAAGTATAGGTCATACAAATAAAGTAGAGAGAAATAAAAAGAGATCCATGGACTTGGAGGAGAGGCAATGCATAATGAGTTTCAAAACACTGTAAGACTGGAGACTACAAGGTAGGTGCAGTAAAGAGAATAGCAGATCCAAGGTGTACTAAAATGAGAACATGCATAGGAGGACATGAGAAATGAAGCAGGAAGCCGAGAGAAAAGGAAAGACTCAAGCAAAGAGAAGGACTGAAATAAATTGTGAGGGGCATCTCAGGAGAGGTAATCAAGAAAGCATCCAAGAGATATTGGGGAAAGAACTTGTGGTTCTCAAATATGGGGTGAATTTCAACCTACTTAGCCTAGTTGCAGTGAGGGTGGAGCACTCATGAAGAAAGGAAGAGCGGTGATTTTCATAACTTGGGATATAAAGCATATCAAGCCCTATCAGATGAGAAGGGATAATAAATAAATGTCCAACAGAAAGAGCAAATAAATGTCTTAATGCAGCAGACAAAGATAAAGATCAGATAATTCAAGGAAACTCACAATGAGGAAAATTGGAGTTTTGATATCAGATGGAGAGGGAAAAGGGGGTGAATTTGGAAGTAAGAATAAATAGGAAAATAATGGAAAAATGGAAACATATATGTCCTAAAACAGGTAACAGACAGGATATGATAAACAGAAGATACAGAGGAAGGAAATGATGTCACTTGGACCACTTCAATTTGACAATTAATGAAAAGCTAGACAGAAGATAAGAACAGAGGAATGAAATAAGGTAAAGCAAGAAGAGCTGAAGGAATAGATGGAGAAAAGGGGTGTGTAGATAGTGGAAAGAAAGAAGAAAGCCATACAATTCCCATTAAAAAGATGATAATGGTCTCAAGGAGGCATTATAGAGTGGTTGTGATAAAGGATAGCCTAGGAATCAAGGTGATGTAAATAACAATAGGGGGCCTCGCATGCACAGATCATACCCGGTGTTAATAAGGACATTAGAAAAGGAATGTGGGGCAAATAATGGAAGATGGACAAGATCAAGTGGATAACAAAAGACCAAAGAGAAAAACTCAGATGGTTGCAAGTATATTAAAGAAAAATGAAACAATGAGGTATTTTACACTTGAATGTATATACTTATCCAGGGTTAAATGATGTAGTGTCTATTTCTTGTGAATTAAAATTAAAAACATTTGATAGATAGTTATATGCAAACTATATAAATGTTTTAAAAAACAAATTGTTAAAAGTATTTTAGTTTAATATGCTGTTGCTTTAAAATGCTATGTCTTTAAGACTTGAGTGGCTGTGTTGGGCTATAAAAGAGTTTGTCATATGAATGTTTGAATGTCTGAAGAAGGCTGGTGTTTTCTAACCGAAAGCGCTTATGTAATAATGTTTTAAAGGTGTTTTAAAAAGTGTGTTTCTCCTGAATTTTGCCTTCTGGATTATTACTAATTTCTCAGTTTTTGGTTTTTGTTTGCTGCTGACAATGAGGTATAGGACATAATGGTGAGCTAAACTGGGATAACAGCTACAGTGACAGACTGGATGATACAGGAGGGTATAACATAATGGAAGATAGATGGAAAAATTATCAAAGAAGCAAAATAGGATCTGAGAAGCGGACAAACAAAAATTCAAGTAGGTCCATTCCTGAAAAGTTAGGGAACAAGGACAAAAGACTTAAGTGTTCATATTTGCACAATGAGAAACAACATAGAAACAGGAGTAAAGACTTCTGGTGGTATCAAATAGAAAATAAGCTATAGCATGAAAGCTACAGAAGAAGAAGCGAGGTGGATAAAAATATTAGAACAAAGAAAAAAAATGGACAGGAAGCAAAAGAGGAAAATTAGGTATATGAGCAGGTAGCAGAGTTCCATGAGGAAATATATAGGTTGTAATCATGGTTCAGAAATGATTTTATGTACATTTGGAAATACATAAAGCTGTAGGCAAAAGAAGCAAAACTTTATATGTGAATAAGACAGACGATATATGCAGAATTATAAGTAACATGCTAGTAGTGAAAGCTGTTGGATTATATAGACTCCATGTAGAATTCTATAAAGTGGACAAAAATGGAACAAAGGATCACATGGCTTGGGTATTCATTAGGTGTGGATAAAGGAGAGTAGAATCCTTGCTCAGTAGGGGAGGCAAGGTTTTTTTTCCTATCCATGCCAAATCAAGATACTTGATCCCAGGGCATTTAGACCAATATCCATCATATACATGGATGTGAAAAACTTAGCAGAAATATTATCAACATGGTTAGAAAAAGTGATTTGCAAATTGATAAATGACAGAAATTGTAGAAAGTAGAACTTCAGCATAGAACTCTGTGACATACAGAGATACTGGACTGGATAAGGCAGGAATTATTCTTTTCAATATTTAAAAACTGATTTACTCCTTTGAGTCCCAGTTTTATATGGGGAGTCATAAAAAAGTTATATTTTCAAATGATTTAAACTCAGGAGCTTTCATAGATATAAGTACATATTACTTGCTTTTAGGTAAACCTCTAAGGCTGTGCTAACCCTCTGTGAACAGAAAAGCAACTAAGATATCACAGCTGGTCTAAAGATATTCATGTGGCTGTGAACCACTCTATTGGGTCATTAGATCCTCATCCAGGATTACAGGGCATACCTGTAGGGACAGAACGGGGGCACACAACTGGTAGAATCATCATGAAACAACCCAGTTAAAATGACTGTGTTCCACCATGGTTTTCTAGATATGGTGATCTTATTCAAATCCTACCAATAATTAACCGCATTAATTGTTATCCCCAAATAAGTAATAAAGCAAAAGAGAATACAATTGGGTTATATTATACTGTCGTACCCCTGAAATGTGCAATAACAAAGCCCACCCACAGCCTAGCAAAACATGCCTAAGTTCAATTCTATCAGCTGGCTTACATGTGCTCAATGGGATTTGGCTTTATTGGCCTGAATGTACCAATAGAGATGTAAAAATTAAAAAGTCATTGATATTCAGAAGCCATGTAGCTGAAATACTGGCATGTCTTAAGGGATCATGTGCATATATCCAATGGTCCTCAGCTACAGGAGATTTAAAGGATTATACAGTCAATACCCAAGTTTGCCTGTGTCTTTCTTGCAGTTTTTATTGAATAGTTTCTCCTTTTTAAGCTTTGGTTTGGATCATCTAGAATTATGAGCCATACAACAAATAACTCAATCATCTTACTTATATTGTACTACATCACAATATAATCAATATTTAGGGTCTTCTTCTTCCCGTAAACTGTCAGGTATGTTATCTGTATTTATATACCAGACTATGGTATGACAGATGGCATAATAAGGATGATAGTGATAGCTGACTGATAATGTTTAAATTTAGGAGTAAAATGAATAGGAGTTTTTGTTAAATTAAGTGCTGTATATCATCATATTCAGATTGCTCAGCTCACATAGTTTTGCAGAAGGTCCTTAATTTTACCTTTGCACCTCATCGTTTTTACTTTGTTCCTCATTCTTGAGATAAGACATTTGTAGTTGTCAAACATCAATACACAAAGTAAAACATAAATACAAGCCAGGCTAATATAATATTGTAAGTATGCTACACTTTGGTTACTACTACTGACTGTCCTTTTGGTTCTTTGTGTACATAGTGTCATGCTTGTACTTTTAATAAAGTAATTGACTGTAGTATCTTCATTATAAACGCTCAGTGTAACATGCAGTACAGTCTTGGTGATCTGATCATGGTGGGATTGGTAGCTCCCATTATAAACATTCAGTACAAAATGCAGTGGAGTCTTGGTAATCTGACCATGGTGGGACTGCCAGCACTGCTGTACCTGTATGCACTACAGTAGTAAACCAAATGAAAACTATAAAGTCTACACAGAGGTAATGGCCATATGATACCTTAAAGGGTTAAAATAATTTTAAGATCAGTTGCCTTTAAAATTATGGCAGTCTGATTGGCCCTGTTACTATCATCATATAATCCATGGAAGTAGCAATACTGCTACATATTATGCAGTACAATGAATATTTACATTTGTGTGTTATAAGTAATTAATTCATTAAAGTTTTTTGTCAGCAATTTGTTTACTAGGTAGATAGCTTTTCATAATCATAACTGGAATATGCATGTTATACCAGTAGTAATACTGAATGAATACATGCAAGTTCAAATTACAAATGTTACAAGAATTCCACTACTACTACTACTATGGGTACCGATATTGTGGGTCTGACACTAACAAATATAAAACCATGTTGCACCCCCACTACTGTAATGTTCTCATTGATCAGATCACAAAGTGGTCATCCATAAAATAAATAAAAATAAATATAAAGCCTGAAGTCCCAGCAAACCACAGAACTTTTAAGACATTTTTCAAGGTTAACTCACTTACATTAAGGGATGGCATAGCTAAATTCCAGTACCCCCATACTCAGAGAACACAGTGGCCTATGCTGAAGTGTTTATAGAAGCCCTATACAATGTAAAAAACTGCATAGAAACAGCAATACCAAACCAAAATAAATCAAACTTAAAGACAAACCCCATTGGTGGACCCCCAGTATAGGTCGTATAATAAAAGAAAGAAAATTCCATCCAAAAATATGAAGGAGTATGCCAAAAAGTAAAAAATAAATAAATTAATTAATTAAAAAACAAGTAAAACTTATCAGTCTCAAAAAGCAATCCAATTGATTCCACCAAAGCAAACTTTGAGGGAAAAGTATCCTTCCAGGCTAAAGAAAACCAGAAGGCATTTTCAGTTACGTAGAAAACCTTAAGTGGATTACCCAACGGTATGCTGATCTAATAGTAAATGGAACTCCTTATACTGAACTGAAGGATATAGCAAATTTGCTGGCTGATAAATTTAGCTTCAATTTCACCTTCCATCGTCTCCATTTCCCACCAAGAAATACCCTCTACAATTTCTCCTGCAATTATCACTGAAGAAAAGGTCCTAACTGTACTCTCTAAAGCTAAAAACATTGCATCAATGGGTCCTGATAATATCTTGGGATGCCTCCTTAGTTGATTGAAACATGATCTGTCATGCCTACTAGAATCTCTATTCAACCCCAGCCTCCAGGCAGGCTAAATCCCTAGTAAATGGGGGAAAGCAATACTCATTAGTCTTCACAAAGGAGAGCATCAACAGATCCAGGGAAGTACAGACCCATAAGTTACACTAGTCTTATATGCCAGGCCATGGAAAATTATCATGTGGCTGATAAACAAAGATATAGGAAATCTTCATACACTGCACCGATCCCAGTTCGGTTTCATCAAGGTTAGTTCATGCCTACTAAATCTAGTGGACTTCCTTGAGAAGGCTTCTAGAGCCATGGAAGAGGGCAAAAATGGTACTCACTGAGGTATTGTACATAAACACAAATTTGGGCATAAATCTCTATGTCCCTATGTCCCCTAGTGGGTAGCTAAGTGGTTCCTGGATAAGAAACACAAAATTAGGGCAGGGGACTCCACCTCCAACAAGAGGCCAGTTACTAGTGGTGTCCCACATGTCTCAGTACTGGGTCCACGACTGTTCCGAATTTACTTCCCTAAAATCAAGGCAAATTGATTTTTGGATGACCAGATTTGCTGATGCCTGCAAGCTGGATGCAATCCTTAAATTTCCTAAAGATGTAGATTTCCTCCAGGATGGACTGAAACAGACTAAAACTAGTGGCAGAGGCATGATTTAAAACCAAGTGTACAAACATGTATAATAATACTCTTTGGGAAGATGACCCCCCCTTGCAAATTACAACATTTATAACACCCCCTTAAGAGGATACCCAGTGGTATGGGACTTTGGAACTCAGGCTGACAGTAACCTGAATTATGATCACCATGTGTCAATGGTCATGAAAACATCCTTCTACGTAGCACAACTTATAAGTAACAGTATGGTATCCAGATCTAAGGATATCATAGCCCCACTATACTAAGCACTCTATGGCATGTACCTCACCAGACCTTTGCAACAGCTTTAGCAGTCACAGATGTTCCTCACTAAAAGAATACAGGAAATAAACAGCATATCCTGTGCAGAGCACCTCAAAGCCCTGTCCCTGTACTTGGTCTACAGACTAGTGAGGGGCAATCTATGCCTAACATACTAAGCATTCTCTGATCAAGCCCTGATGAATTTGCTAAACATTCAAAAAACAAACAGCACTAGAACTACCTGATTTAATGTTCTAAACCACAGTTGTGACATAAACAAAACATGTTGGAAGGACAGGTATGTGTCTCAGAAATTGCCCCAACTCAGGAAGAAACTCCCAATTCATGTGCAGCAGAGCTGTTCCATAAGCCTATTCAAACACAGTTTGAACCAATAGAATTGAATTCACAAATTCACCAATGGCATGTTGCCTGTTTCCCTTATGGGCATAAGCAGCATGTAGAAGCCCTAAGGCACAGGTATATACCAAACCTTTTCTCGTCCTTGGGCATTGATAACTGAGATAACTGGGGCATGAATGGCTAGGCTTAAAATGGCTCTAGGGTCTTTAGCTCCTAGTTTGTGTTTGCAATTATTTAATATTTACAATGTGTAGTATTCATCTTTCATTTCAGTTTAACTTTGAAAAGGATATATACTACAACTTTCAAATATTAAATGACTGCATACAGGGAAGTTTATAAAAGTGTGGACAGTTCTCAATAAATGAAACCATGCTCATATTGGGTGTCCATCATGCAGGAAACAGCCAAACCTACACAGACCTCATCCTCATGGGGAGGACTACATTACAGTATTACCGTTTTGGCTATCGAAAACATAAGAGGACATGCTGTAGGGATAGATTCCTGTCCCAGAGACTTCCCATGCTCTGGAACAAGATTAAAATCTATATCAGGCAGAGCTCCTTGCTAACCCTCTTCAAGCGAAACCTTGATGAGTGGATGGGAAACAGAAAGTTTACCCTGGGGATCACTTCAATGGCTCTGCTGGACAGAAGTACAGGGAACAAATCTAAGGGGGTGGTGAAAGCCAACACATTCCAGCTAGTCTGATAAATACATTCGGGGAGATAGCCAAGTACCTACCTATGAACCTATGAACCTATGAAGAGGGTGAGGAAATCCCGACCGATTTCCATATCATCAAATAATACTCCATGGCTACACCCATGTCCTCTTCGACTTTCGACTTAACCTTACTACCAGCAGCAGACCTCACTTCCATTAGCTCCTACTCACCCCACAATCACACTGCTTTTATGTAAATTAAAAAAATACCTTTACTTACTCTTCATGTTTTTACCACTTCATGTTAATCAACTTACCCTACTATTTATTTCCTTTTTCTCCCTCCCAAGTCAGGTTAACATTCTTCTTTTGAACAGCCTTCCTCAAGCCAGTTCTCTATAGACACTTCCACTGACCAATCACCTGCAGAGGAAATAAAATTCCAAAACTACCCTCAGTATTCTACACCCTTTCCCTTATAGAATAAGGACCACCACTGCTTTATCCTATACATTATCCAACTTTGTTTACTACTTTTATTTCCCTTCTCAACCATAACTGAAATACTTGTTTCATTCCTCTATTAACAGTTGTTTACATCTCACTTCCACCTATACCTCTGTATAACCACATTAACTATATCATGTCAATCCCAACCTCTGTCACTTGGATCTAGCTCCTATCACCTCTAAAATCTCCTTACTACAATATATTTTCCTAACCATTCAAATATGGCTATAATCAAATTAACGCTGTCAGCTCTAAATCTGGTCCTTATTGTAATACTATGTGTTCTACCTGACACACCACCCTCTAAGCCAAACAACATAATATTACCACGCATTAACAAAACCTCACATACATTTAAGGTGTGTACAGCTTATCATCTATAGGACTACATCTCCAAACTAATGTATTGCTCTGAGCAATATATTGTACAACTTATTCTCTTATAAAACCTAACTAGACCCTACTCTATCCTTAAAACATCACTCTGCAAGCCATACTATCACTGTCTTAAAAATCATCATTTCAGGGTACATACTCTTAAACCTGGCCCTAATATTAGATTTAACCCAAACAACATTAATACTATTAACTATTCTCACCTGCTTATCAGTATCATAGTCCCACAATAACCAAAAGACAGAAACCTAAAATCACATGAAATAAGCATTGTCATGATCATCATCATTATCAACATGGCTTCTGACCTAGCCACAGCACAGTTACAGCCCTGTTGTCTTTTACACACACCTAGATGCAGGCTGCTATACAGCCTCAGTATTGCTTGATGTCTCTAAGGCCTTTGACACAGTGTCTCTACCCTTACTTTTGAACACACTGTCTAACTTAGGCTTCTCACATAACACAATAAAATGGTTTCAGAACCAACTCAAGGTCATAAACAAGCAGTGAAATGCTCCACTGAACTCTCACCCTTTCTCCACAACCCTGCTGGTGTCCCTCAAGGCTCCGTCCTAGGACCCCTACTCTTCAACATTTTCACAAACAATCTTCACACTGAGTCTCACACTGGGACCCTCTTCCAATACACTGATGATTCCACCATAATCTGTACTGCTCAATCAATACCAGAACTGCTTTTAAAAATCCATCAGTCCTTTACTGCAATCGAATCCTGGCTAAGCAATGCCCAACTCTTTCTTAATCCAAAGAAGACAAAACTAGTACTCTTTCATACCTAAAACACCTCCCCTGTCACTGATCATTTCAACATCCTTGCATCTGACAACACTGTCATAGAAATAGTGCAGGAAACCAAACTTCTAGACATTATCATTGAAAATAAACTTTCATTTGACCCCCATATACAGCAAAATATAAAGAAAACTCATCAAAAACTGGGACTCATATAGAAACAAACATTTCTTTGCTGCAGCTACCAAAACTATTCTTGCAATCACATTTTTACTGCCCACCTTTCTTTATGGTGCCCCTATCCTAACTAACTTACAGAGTTCTACCCTAAGCAAGATGGAACAGTGCTACAACAAAGTTGCAAAGTTTCCCACTAACTCTAAATATCTCACTCACCACTGTAAACCACTCCTAGAATTAAATTGGTTTGAACTCCCCAACCAGCTTGCTTTATTCGGCTATCCAGCTTGCACAACCTTATTTTTAAGCCTACTTCCTGCCCTGCACTAGCCAATCTAGTCACACCTTACACACCAAATCGATCCCTATCATCAGAACACAAAAATATCTCAGATATCTCAAAACCCACAGGAAAACCAAGTCACTGTTTGTACTGATACTCTGTTGCTATACTTCGGAATTCACTACCTCTACCTACCAGGTCCATGTCTGGTCTAACACATTTCAAAGCCTCTTTAAAAAAATCATCTCAAAATTACATGGCTGTGCTCCTGCTTAAAGCCTGCCTAATACTCAGGTCTTCCTGTTCTTCCACACTAGCCTCCTCCTCCACTTCTGTCACATTACAATCCCTCATAGACAGCAAGATCCTAAGGCTCTTCTAACTCCTTCTCTGTTTCTATACCATATCCTTAAGCTTCTGCTCAGGCTGTACTGCTTCCATTCTTCTTAAATCTCTAACTATCTATCTGCATCACTAACTTTCTGGCTGCTATTTTCCTAACTGAAACTGACTTCCACAGTGGTGCAGCGCTAGCATTGTTGCCTCACAGCAAGAAGTTTGCCCGTTTGATTCTCGGCTGGAGTGAGGGGAGTGCCTTCTGTGTGGAGTCTGCATGTCCTCCCCGTGGTTGGCTGGTCGTTCAAAAGATGTCTAAATGGGCGTGCCTTTGTTGAAGGTTGAACGTCAAGCTGGCACCTCGTCGTTCGTGAAAATCTACTGCCAATCATTAGCGGACCGGAGTTCTGCTGTGGCGACCCCTAACCAGGAAAAGCCGAAAGACAAAAACAACAACATTTTCCTAACTGAAACTACCATTCTATTTTTCATGTACTATAACAGTCAATGTCACACATTGCACTACCTATGTACTATTTTTTGGACACTATCTACATTGTGTATGGTGAGGGTGACTATTATTGTTTATAATGTTTTAACTCTATAGAATTGTCTAGATGTGTAGTAATATATTGCAACATCTTGTAACCTAGTTTGTTCTTTCAATGTATTTATATATAGTATTTCTAATGTAATTTGTATTGGGTTGGATTATACTGTATTTGTACTGTACTGTATGTGGAGCTTTTCTCCCCGGGACTCTGCTGAAAATTGGTTCTGTAGACCCAGTCATTCCACCCCGGTAAACAAATGTCAAATAAATAAATAAATGCAAACACTGAATGACTGACATTTAAATCATGTTTTTTATTGAAAAAAAAAATCACTTGTGGAAACCCATTGTGATTTTATCTGTATCCCTACATAAACAATAAGTTATGTACTCACCATAATGTTCCATCTATGTTTGTCCATGCTCATTCTTCCACAAATGTTGGGTTCAAATCTGAACCTCTAAACCAACTCGGATGTTACTAAAGCTCATGGTAACCAAAAAGGTCTAAAGCTTTCTCACTTACCTATAATGCACTAACCCCTAACATACCACATATCTCATTTGGCGCTTTTCGCAAAAAGACGTGGTCAGCCTTAGCTCTCAAATTTCATTCAGATAAGTGCATTTTTTTCTCTTTAAATCTCTTAAATTCCTCTTTACCTCTTACAGTATTGTAATTTATTTTATCATTGTTGGTAGTTTTTTTTTTCCTTTTCCCTGTCTATTATATAGACTAGTGTACTCCTAATTCCATTATTGGTATTCTTTCTTTCCTTTATCTTCCTTTATATATGTATATCTATATATTATATATATATATATATATCTTTGTCTGTCTCTCTCTATATATATTATATATAAAGGATATATATATATATATATATATATATATATATATATATATATATATATATATATATCAAGTTCTTCTTCTTCTATATTACTGTTATTTTCTTATAGTGGATGGCATGTCTGAGAACCGTAGATTAAACCAAATGAACCAGCACTCCAGGCAGGAAGGTTGCTTTCAAATAACCATTTTTAATAGGTAGCCAAAAAAACTACCTAAACAAATTGTAACATACAGACTGGTTTTGGCATAAAAAGCCTTTATCAATGTAGATACTGCTTTACTTTATATAAAAAATTTTTTTAGCCAACTCCCCATTTTGAGACCATTTATATACCTATTTCTAAATTGGTATTGTCCAGCCATTGGTTAACAATCATTAGTCCCTCAAACCTGGTTTAAAGGCACAATTCAACATAAATAAAAAACAAGAACCAAAAAACACATATGGACTGACCAAATGTCACCAATAATTCATCCAAAAAAAACAAATATTGAATACTTGAAAATATACTTACAATAAACTGTCAGTACATTTCAATCCATATGCTAATTTAGTTTTGTAAAACTTATATCTCATACCTATTGTTGAATATATGCATATTATCTATAGTGCGTATATTTGTTTACACACCATTGTAAAACTATGGACCAAAAGTATCATCGTGTACCTCATATTCATTTAACCCAGGTTTAAAAAATGCCCCCAGTTTGGTAATCCATTTGCTCTCCATGTTATTCAATCTTGTGTGCCATCCCATTTAGAATTTCCTTGGTGATTGAATTTTATCAATAATGACAAACTTAAAGCATGCTTCCTTGTGCTCTTTGCTATGTTTATATAAGGCACTGGTAACTTGTCTATTTCTAATGGCACTTAGATGTTCACTAATTCTAATTCTGATGGGTCGGGAGGTCTGTCCAACATAAAATGCCAAACAGTGACAAAAGGCTAAATAAATGACCCAATCAGAACTGCAGTTGCCAAAGATGTTAATATCATAAACCTTAGGGGTATTTTTGCTGCTGAATTCTTTAGTTTTGTTAATGGGTTGACAGGCCCCACAATGTCCACAAGGATAACATCCCACAAGAGGCTCTCCAGAAAGTGTTGTCTGTATAACTGAGGGTGGATTAAATCTCTTATAGTGTGTTAGCTGAGATTGAATAGACCTCCCCCTCCGATAAGAAAAAGCACATTTGTCTGGGAGAACCCTATCAAAAATGGGATTGGATTTTAAAATATCCCAGTGTGTACTAATAATGTCCCTAAAATGAGATGTGTTGCTCCCATAGGTGGTCACCAATCTAACTGGTTGTTGAACCTTGTTATGGTCAATTGCCAATGGATGGTTATATTGCAATAATTCATTTCTAGTTTTCTGTCCTGCTAGTTCAACAGTCCTATTAAGATGTTGCATATTGTATCCCCTGGCTCTAAATCTTGATTTTAAGTCCTCTATGTGTATAGAATATTCCCTTTCTGATGAGCAAATCCTTTTAAGATGCCAAAATTGTGATTCTGGAATATTTCTGATAATGTGGCGGGGATGAGAGCTGGTCGCATGCAATAAAGTGTTGTATTGAGGAAATTTCCTATGAATAGTTGTGCCCAAAGTGTGATCAGGTAATCTTTGCACCACTACATCCAAAAACACCATTTCCTGATAACCAGTATTAACTGTGAAATGTATGTCATAGGGATTGTTATTAAGATAGTCCACAAAACTGGATAACTCTTCCTTCTCACCCCGCCACACCAACCAGCAATCGTCAAGAAATCTGCGCCAGATATCCAAATTCTCCATATAAATGTTGTTGCCTGCATCATATATAAATTGTAGTTCGAAAAAACCCATAAACAAATCTGCATATATGGGGGCAAAAGATGCCCCCATAGCTGTACCTTTGATTTGCCAATATGGGTCCCCCTCAAAATAAAAGATGTTTTTTTGTAGGACCATTTCAGTTAATCTGGTCAAAAAAACATTGAACTCCGGAGTATATAAATTGGCCTTATCCAACCAATAGGAGACTGCCTTAACCCCTGCTTTATGGGGTATGCTGGTATATAGGGATGAAACATCCATAGTACATAATAACCAACCTTCTTCCAATTGTGAGTCATTAACTATATTTAGGAACTCAGTAGTGTCCTTGAGCCGTGATCTAACCTGACTAAGCAGGGGCTTAAGATACTCCGTAAGAAAGGCTGATATTGGTTCCGTTAAAGATCCCCGGCCCGAGACAATTGGGCGACCTGGGGGATTGTTTACATCCTTATGTATTTTGGGAATCAAATATAAATATTGTGGCATGGGATCCTTGACTTTCAATTGCCTAGCAATTTGTGATGAAATTATGCCCCCCTCCACAGCCTGATCCAAAAAAGCATCAATTTCTGTTTTAAATTTAGTGGTTGGGTCAATGGCCATATGTACATAAAACTGTGATTGGGATAGTTGTTTGCATGCTTCCTCCCTATATTTCAAATAATCCATCACAACTATGCCACCCCCCTTATCCGCTGCACTAATAACTATATCCTTGTTGGATTGCAGTTGTGAAAGGGCAATTCTTTCCTGTTGATTAAGGTTGCTACGAGATGTTATGGCTTGATTAGAAAAGTGTAAATGTCTGAGAACCGACCTTCTGGTTTTAAAAAGTGCCTGAAATGTGGATAGAAACTGCCTCTTTTAGACACTAATATTCTTTGTGTGTATTTTTTAAGCCCACAACATCTTCAGGAGGATTGTTCCATTTGCCAGAATTTCAATCCTAGGGCTCTTGTGGATAGGAAGAATAAACTCATCCTCAAAGGATTATTGCCATCTTCTTTTGGTGAAGCTATTGCTGGGGCTCAGTCCCCCAAGATTAAAGCTAAGGAGTCCATATCAAAATCTCCTAAGCCTCCCACTTCCTTGACTCCATCTTTGGAGTTGTCAAGGAAGAGATCAAAATCGAATCAAATCAGATATTAAAGCTCCTCACCTTCAGATCTGAAGAAGAATAAACTTGTGGATCCTACACCCTTGGATCTGACAAAGAAACCTGCTGATCCCACTGTGTCTAGTATGACTATTACTCCAATGACCAGGTATTCCCCTTCTTATAATGATGTGTTTACCATGGCCCCTTCCCCATTTTAGAAAATATCCCAATCAAAGTCAGCTTCTTTGCTTCATTTCATTCGTCCAGGAGTTTGATGAGGAAGATATGGACAAAATGATGAGGAAGTTTCTCTTGGCACAGATCCAAATGGTGTTTTACCGATTCCTACCCCCTTGGGTAAAGAGGCTAATCCATCTACCACACCACCACTTCTTACTCCTTCTCTGATCCATTTGATTGCCTTAGCATCCCTGGATCTGAGCCTTCTGGATTTGTTTGACTTGGATCCAAAGAAAACTTTATCTTCAGACTCAAAGCTAACTCTGAGTGCACCAGCTTTGACATCTTTGGATCTGGATGACTCTTGGAGTCAAAACTTCCTTGTTGGATCCAAGGAGTTGGAGTCATCTCTGAAGGTTTTGGAGCCGTCTCTGCACCCTGGTGCTTCAGCACTGGATAGCTCAACTTTGACTTCCTCCTTGGGAAGATTGCTTTTGGGGTGGAAAAAAACAGCAGTTCAGAATCCTGCCTTCTTGGCAACAAGGTCTTCCTTTTCTCCAGAATGGTCTGCATTTGAGGTAATCAAAAAGGAAAAGTGTGAATTTTTTGGTCTGACAGGACTGATGGATTCAATCTCATTAGATCCTCAATCTAGTTTTTCAGATATCTCTGTGCTTGAAGCCTGATCATTCTATGCCACAAGGATAGCTAGCTTGAGACCCGCAGACCACCCAGCAGAGTTTCACAATCTCTTCTGTCACTTCTATGGAACACCACACTAAAGAAGTACCTAGGAAAAAAAGTACAGGAGGAGGCACTTAGACTTTCCACAAGAGTCAGCCACTGAGGAAACTGATTTCGACAAGGGTGATGTCTTCCTATGATCACCTCCAGAAGATGTCTCATTCAGGGACATCCTTGAGATTGTTAAGCAGAGAGGTGGTTGGACCTCTAGCAGCCCTTCAGCTGATGAATCAGTATATTTCTTGAGGCCTTTGGAGCTGGCCCATCTACCTCCTGTGTTACTTTGCTCACCAATGAGCTGATTTATTTGTTCTTTTGATAAGCATGTAAAGAACCTGACTCAGTTGAGACAATCCCTAAGAAGCAAGATCTGATTCTAGCTCCACCTGTCAGGAAGGAATTTTGGAGTAAGGAGGTGATTGTTGATGCCATGGTTGTGGTGGCAGCCACCAAGAAGGAACTTGCAAAACAAAGTTCCTCTTTTCATCCCTCTAACAGGGAGTCTAATGTGATGGGCAAGTTTGGGGAGCATGTCTATGCTTCAGCGACCTTCGCTCTAAGATCACTGAGCTATTTGGCACATTTTACTTGGAAACAAAGGGACTTGATCAAAGAACTTTCAAAATACCTTTCAGGGACCATTTTTAAGTCCCAATCTGTTATGGTCTCCCAGCTGACTACCCTCCAATCCATTTTGAATTCATCCATGAGGCTTATTTTGCACGCAGCCAAAGGTGGCTCAGGGACAGCTGATTCAGGCATATCCATTAGGAAGCATGCCTGGATGTGGTTATGTGATTTTCTGGAGCCTTTCAAGTCCTCATTCATCAATGTTCCCTTTGATGGCAGTTCATTGTTTGGCCCAAAAGTGAAGGACACATTATCCAGGTGTGAGAAGGCTGCAAATTCACTATCTGCAGTGGGCAAACATTTTTCAACTCCTCAATGATCCTATTCTAATAGTCAATGAGGTGGTCAGAAAATGTGGTTCAGGAAGTCTGAGTGCCCTTTCCAGGAAAGTTCCCCTAGGAGCAGAGTGGGGAGCTCTAATGGACATTGACACCTCCATGGTAGAGGAGGCCCACAAAAGAGATTTCTTCTCTGATAGACCCTACCAGGGCTCTTGAAAGGAGGCCCAAATGTCCACTTCTGGAGGCAATCAGCAGTCAATTTTCTCTGCACCAGAATGCCTGGCTGGACATAGCAAGATATACTTGGGTGCAGAGAGTTATTTTTAGAGGTTATATAATTCCCTTTCCCCTTTCTCATCCAACAGTATGCAAAATTCTTGATGTTCCACCCAGTCGATAGAAAGTAGCAGCACTAGAAATACAAAAGCTGCTAGAAAAAACAGCTATCCAAGAAGTCCTGCCAGACCAGATAGAATCTGAACTTACTCAAAATTCTTTCTAGTGCTAAAGAAAACAGACAACCGGAGACCAATTTCAGATCTCAGCACAATGAAAAAGTCAGTTTGTACATACAAATTTCAGATGGTCATAGTTCAGTCCATTCTCCCCTTCCTGGGCAAGGATGACTGAATGTTCTCAATAGAACTTCAGGAAACATATTAAGATGAACAGATAATAAAGAAGGTACTTACACTTCCAGATAGGAGCCAGTCACTATAAGTTCAGAGCACTGCCCTTTGGCCTCACCACAGCCCTCAGGGTGTTTACCAAATGCATGGCAGTGGTGGTAGCTCACACTGACACTGCAAGGATTCTGCATGTTTCCATATCTAGATGACTGGCTCATTACCATCCCAACCAGGCATCTGTTAATAAGGGTTCTAATCAGATCATCAAATGGCCACAATGTCAAACGAAAGCATCATTTCTTCACAACATCAAACTGTTTGCATGGAGATCGCTGTAGGGAAAAATTTCCATTCACTTCAATGTAAGTGTGATCTCAGAGTTGGTATACTTAAATAGCAGGAGGTGTGGGGGCAAGGGGGTTGTACCTCTTGCTGTAGCAAAAAAAAAAAGAAAAAAAAAAAGAAAATTATTTTGGGTTCAATGTTGTGAAGAAACAATGTTTTTGTCTTGGCCATATGTGGTTCGACGTTATAGCTGTTTAACAATCTGAAGTAGACCCGTTAATAAGGGCAAGGGATTAGGTACTTCAGATTTGTTTAATTATGGGGATAACCATAAGTTATAAGTCTGTACTAAAACCAACTCAAATTTTGGAATTCATAGGAACAGTTTTTAATATGACATCAGTGACACCTTCTCTTCCTCTCTCAAGAACACAGACTATCAGATCCCAAGTCAAGAGAATAATTTGCAGTACCAAAATTTCAGCCTGGTTGATCCTTCAAACCTTGGAGTCAGTGTCAGCTGCCATAATCTTAGTTCTTCTAGCAAGGTTTCATATGAGAATTCTTCAGTGAAAGCAACACAATGGTCTATTCTTTACCAGACCATGTCAGCACAAATAAGAATCACTCAGGCATGCAAGAGATACCTCTGGTGGTGGATTCATTCAGGTGAAGTTCTAGAAGGCTGTCCTTTCATTCTCCCTCAGCCCAAGACCATAGTGACCACGGACACTTCCCAGATTGGGTGGAACACTAAAATCTTACTTGGATGATGGTGGTCCATTCATTCACCCTTGGGAGTGATTGTGCATGTATTGGGAATTATAGTAGCTGGGCTCTGATAGTTCTCCATAAATGACAGCCAAGTCTATACATATGAATCTATGAAACTCTACATGTAGATGTAGGCTCAGGGATAGAGGAGAGCCTAAATGAGTTGAAGAAGGAGCTAGGACTAAAATAGGATGAAATTGTAGAAAGGGACTTATGAGAATGGGGAAAAAGTGTGGCAGCGAATCTGAAAAAAGTATTAAAGGTAGAACATTTATTACAGGAGGAGAGTGGTGGAAGGAATGCTGGACCCAACAAAAAGGAGATTAGCTGGAGAGAAGATAGCAGTGGGGGAAATATTCAGTAAAGCAGGAAAAAAAAAAAAAAAAACTAATGTGGGACAGAGTTTAGAATGATGAAGGTACAAGCTGATCCTCGCTCTTTATGAGAACTAATTCTTCCCCCTTTTTTTCAAACACCTTTACTGAATTATCACTTGTGTCACAGGCAAATTTACATTCATATAAAAGTAATAAAATGTTATTACCATAACATACATTATACTTCACATATATGGTATATATCATATAACTTAAGCAACATTACATAAATTAAATTATTCAGTTCCTGGCATTTTTAAACAATCTTTTTCAGTCAAACATTACATAGCTCATTTAAGTCCTGCCACCTTTTTAAACCTCATTCCTCCCCTGTATTTATTGTTCCCACAATTCCCATTTTTTTCTTATGTAGTTTTCTCCTACCCATTTCTAAAGATCTCAATTTCAGTTGTTTTATCTCTGTTACTATATGCATTACATCTAGTATAATTGGTTTAGGTTTTGATTTCCATTTCCTAGTAATTGCTTTTTTTGGGAGCCACCATTATTAGACACAGCAAGGCTTCTTTGTGTCTAGGCAATTCTTATTCTGTATCATAACTCAGAAAAATCATCTCCCTCATCAGAGCAATCTGCCCACCAAGCATCTCTGACTGTGCATCCGCCAGGGAATCCTTAAAGTCTGCCAACTCACCGCAGTCCCAGAAAATATGTTCCCAATTATCTCTTTCTTCCTCATCACACCTTCAACATTTGCTATCTGCGTGAGGAAAAATTCTCTGGAATATACTTGGGGTATAAACGTATCTATGTAAACATTTCTAGGCAAAAATCCTAAATCTTTTAGATTTTGTTGCATATTGGGGAGACATACTTATATACCCCTATTGTTTCTTTGTGAATTGCTTATACACTCTCTCTTCCCAATCCTTTCTAACCTTCTCTGATTGATTCTTATAGTTACCATGCAATATTTTATATGCTCTACTAATTATTCCTTTTTTAATGGCAGCTTCTATTCTAGATTCTACTAAAAACTCTACCAGTACTGGTCTTTCATTTAGGACCCCCCCCCCATTTCTTTCTCTTTGCCTATACTTTTTCATCAGTCCCTGATAGGGAAGGCAATCTCTAACCTGCAGTACAAATATTCCCATTGTGCTCAATTTCATTGGCTAGAACTGCAGACAAAAGAGGAGTTGTTCCTCGGTCTAATGTGGAAATGAATGCTTATGACAGTTTGGGTGGGCCGTGACTCCAAGGATGTCTACCAAACAGAAAAGCTAGATGAATGAAATGTACTAGTGGCAATAATCCTGAAACAGACTTCAGTAATTTGGCAGTAGAATGCAGCCTCACAGTTAGCATTATATTAGCCATATTTCTGGCAACAGCAATTGGCATGCAAAGTAGCCAAATGTAGGAAAGCTGACAGTAGCCAGAGATCAAAAGAGGGCCATCACAGAAATAAAACAGAAGTTGCTAGACCTTGAAAATAGGCACATAAATGAAAAATCATTTGCTAATGAGGTTAGAAAAATGAGAAACCGGCAAAATAAGCCAGTTCCCAGAAAGGGATGTCATCATAGACAATCCCTCATAACCTTTAATGAATGAGAGAGCATAATGAACACTGAAGTCCAAGAGCATTTACACTAATCTGCCAAGGCAGATAACCACACATCCCTGAATGACTTTTTTAAAAGATAAAAAGGCAAACTCTCGCAAACTCCTCGTGCTGACAGACTCACAGGTCACATGGATTCAGGACAATTATACTGACAAAAGTGAGTTTAAGTAAAGCATTTTAAGAGGTGTGAGATATCTGCAATACAAACTACCCCTAACAGATTTAAGTTCCAAGCCACAGTGCAGCTAAAATGAGACTGAAGTAAGCATGACTTCATAAGCCCTGAAGCATTGTTTACCTTTTTTTTTTGGAGAAAAAGTTCCCTTTCGTGGACATTCCAAATGCATACTAGATCAGTGAAGCAAAGTATCCCCCACAGAAGCCCAACTTCAACAGAGTAGTCCAAGAAAATTATAGGCTTTGAGATATTCTTGGCAATTCTCTCAGTAGTATTTAATCCACACCTTAAAAGTGGAACTGGTGTTGATGATAATGGGGAATGTTAGGACATAAAAAAAGACAACAGAAAATTATTCTCCAGGCAACTACTTCCCTTATGCTGCTAGACCCTGATGACCATTATAGATAAGCAAAGGAGGTGGGCAGCTAGCAGTCACCTGTTTCTTATTCAAAGCTGAAGATCTTCACTGCCAAGGGGATGAAAACATTTGCGAAGAGCTAGCATTCAACCTGTATGACTGCTAAGGGCAGTAAAGGGGAAAAAATAATAAAAAAAAATGACCAGGATGGAGAATAAAAAGGCAAGGCCTTTCAGCAAGCTTGATACAAGGCATTCCCATGTACAGTTTCTACACTGGTGGCTCACTTAGGATACAAGTCTAGTGACTGAGTTCTTATACAGTCTCAGGTACTTGACAAGTACTTTCTTTTTCAGGCTAAACAACTTTCAGCAATACCTCTGGTGTTGTCTGGTACTTGTTTTTTGTTTACTATTAAGATGTTATGCCATACAATTAATATTAAGGTATTAACTTTCCCATACAAATGTTCATTAATAAAAGAGTGGTTTAAAAAAACAAGTTAGTCAGTGTTTTCCAGGAATGCAAAGTAGCTGGAGATCCAAAACTAGAAGCAAAACCAAACCACGAATGCAAACCACTTGGCACCACAGGACCCGGAAGAAGGTACACAAAGGCTTTCAAAATAAGCAGTAGAAGAAATCAATCAGCTGCTAGGTCTCCAATAAGATCCTTTAATATGACAAGGCAAAGTTAAAATCACAGTCTCTTCCAAGCGCTTTCACTCGACCACTTGCGAGCTTTTTCAAGGCAAGGCCTTGTCATATTAAAGGATCTTATTGAAAAGTAGTTGGAGATGTTACAAGCCTGTTGAATAACATGCAGGGTAGAGAAACACTGTTCAACTTGAATAATGACTGAAAGTCAGGAGTTGCAGGAGCTGATCTTTCAGTGTGGTAGGGTTTGGACCTGAATATGGTACACAAAGCCAAAAGACAAAGACAAGAGATGGGTTTTGGAAGTATCCAGCTCATCCATGAGGAAGATTCCTCTAGAAGTGGTACATGGGTTTAATGAGGATGCACCACATTTTTTTCGCAGATTTACTTAGCAAAGCATGAACCAATGTGGAAATAATGCATGAAAGTGACTGCAAGTGACATTAATGCAGTCTCTGTTGTCAATGGAACTGACCCCAAATCAAAGCGACACAGTGGGGCATGGTGAGTTATCACAAAATAAGGTCCAGAAAATGGCATGGTGGACATAGTAAAGCACTTGCATCCTTCAGAGGAGTAATATACATTCTGCACCCATTCAGTGAAATTGTCTAATAGACTAAATAACTTCTTAGGTGTCAGATGAGGTGATTTAGTACTTATCAGTATTGCTAGAGTTAGACCTTAGATCCCTAGCTGATACCTCACTCCCACCTCTGGAAAATGGCGGTCTTTAAGGAACCCATGGTTAAGGTGTTTACCTTACAGACACAAGGTGCAGGGTTTGATTCTCACATGGGGCAATTGGCTAGGCTTAATATGACCCACAAGGGCACTTAGCCTAGTACTAATCTAAGAATCTATGAACCTATGAACCTACTCAGCTTCATTAAATCAAGCATCAAGAAATTGCGTTAACAGCTACCCAGTAGGAATTTATGCAACCTTGGTACGGTAGTAATCACTCAGGTATGAATCAAAGAACTTCTGCAAAGAGCCAATAAATTTATTTTGGTATACATAACACAGCTATCTTCCACAAGAGACCATCCTAATTTTCACATGGAAAGCAAATCAAGGTACAAAAACACATGGATGCAGGTTTATAGGTGCATAGGTTCATAGGTAAGTACTAGGCTATCTGCCCATGGGCATTTATAAGCCTAGCCACAGAGTGATGGCTTTCGCCTCCCCATTAGATTAGTAACCTGGGCCTCTGTCAACAGGGCTCCTGAAGTGATCCCAGGGTAGAACTTATGATTACCCATCCACTCATCAAGATTTCTCTTGAAAAGGGTCAGAGAGGAGCTCTGTCGAATATGGATTGGGATTCTATTCCAGAGTGAGTGGAGTCGCTGGGACAGGAATCTATCCCTCCAGCATGTCCTGTTTATTGTTGTACATAGGTTCAAGTCGCTAGAATGAGTGATTCTGAGGGATCTCGTTTTTTTGAGGTGAAGTATATCCATTAGTTCAGGGTTTGACATGGCCCTATAGGTCAGACATAGGTCACCTCTGAGAAGACGTTTAAGTGACTGAGAAGAGCTGGAGCTTTTTTAGTCGTGCTTCATAGGGTAATTGTTTAAGGCCCTTAATCCTCTTAGTGAGGTACTTCTGTGGTCTTTCTAGTTGTTGCAGGTGTCTAGTGAGGTACATCCCAAATGGGACATTGTACTCTATTATGGGCCTAATGAGTGAGGAGTGAGTTTAGCCACAGAGTAACAGAAACTGTCCAGGTAGCTAGTAGCTACAAAGACCAGCCATTACATCATAACTAGAGAGCAGTAAATCAAATAAGTTGCTGACCCTCACTATAAAAAGCAGGAGGAAGCAGCTTAGAATTCCAGGCATTAATGAGACAGAACATATGGGATACTTTGAAAAGTTGCACATTTATTGTTCTGAATTAAAAAAAAACATGTATTGATTTACAAATGCTTTATAGATGGCCTTATTTTTTTGTGTAGGGGTGATGTTAGTGAATTTGATTTATTTTTTAGTGGGTTAAATTCAAATAATCATGGTTTAAAGTTTTCCATGAAAAGAGGTGAATCTTGCATTCAGTTTTTGGATGTAGTACTTTATGTGGATAACAGCAATAGTACAAACCATATAGGAAAAACACATCAGTTAACAATTTCTTGCATGCGGGTAGTATGCATCCTCCCCACTTATTAAAATTATTGCCCCTGGGTTAATTTAAGCACATTTGTCGAAACACTTCTGATGAGAGATTTAAAAAGAAATTTGTGAGAGACGTTAGTGATAGACTTGTTGAGCGAGGATACAAGGTTGAACATTTAAATCAAGCGTTCAATGAGGCATTGGAAATAAAATCTGGGCAAAAAGCTATGGGAAGTTATACATTTGTTATGAATAGGGATTCAGTGCTTCTGATGAAAAAATGCTCTTCTTTGTTTCTCGATACTTTGTTTTTTTCAGAGGTAATGAGAATGGTGCTTTTGGACCTCTGGTATATTATCTGTGAGGATGTCACAGTTGGCAATTTGTTTCCAAAATATGTTAGATTTTCATATGGTAGATATGCCAATTTAAAATAATTATTGAATATGCCCTTAAGCAGAGGCCCTAAAGCTGATGTAGGTGTTTCCGCTTGTAGACGCTGCAAGGTATGTTATATTAAAAATATTTCTGGTACATTTATTAATGGTAGACAATTCACCTGCAGGGGCAATTTTGGATGTAATTCTTGTGGGGTAGTTTATATCATGGGGTGTGGTTGCACAAATGTAAAATGGTATATTGGTCAGACAAAAAGAGCAGTAAAGGTTAGGATCATGGAACATTTGAGGGACATTATCAATGGAAACTTTAAGAGTTCAGTGACTGAGCATTTTGTGAATATTCATTGGGGTAGCACTAGTTCCTTTTTCTTTAGTATTTTGGCACAACCTGTGTTGGTTGGGGGGGTGATATGATGAGGAGGTTGAATGAGTTAGAAAGTAAATTAATTCTCAACTATGGAACATTGTTTCCTAGGGGACTTAACCTTGAGGTAAATATATGAAATTTAAAAACTTTTCATATTTATTAATTTATAAATGTATGAATTAGTGAGGTTTTTACTGTCATGCTCACTTAGTGTGTTATAAATGTTAGATATATTTCTTAAAAAGTTCATCAATTAATGTTTAATAATTTATATTAGAAATAGTTTAAAATAGTTATTTAAAATGTTTAGGATGGCTGTATTTAATAAAATGTGTATGTAGTACTTTAAAACATGTGCATGCAGCCTTTTAAACAAGATGCAATTTTTCAAATAGTTATTTAATTGTATTATTTGGGGTTTGAACCTTTGTATATAAAGATGGTTGTTTGTAATTGTATATTGTCCGTTGAAGGCGAATGGCCGAGGTTCCAGTGTGTTGAAGTAAAGAAAAATCAAACAGATCTGCTGTGTTTCTGCTTTTTTTGTTTTTTCTTATTAATGAGGCAGAGAATGGAATTTTCTAGATCGTTGAAGGGAATATCAGTGGTATAAATAAAGCCACAGGCAAAGTCAAAAACACAGACTTTTAATCATTTTTTTCATTTTCTTTTTTTGTGTGTTGGTTTGCTAGATTGGTTTAATTTCCGTTTGGAATATTAGCTGTATGCAAAGGACTCTGCCAGTAGAATATCAAAGAGAGCAGACCACAACAGAGTTTCTTGAACAGTTGGGGTACCACAGCTCACCATGCAACAAGAAGATATACTGAGTAACCCTACTAAGGAGGAAGAAATCCATAGATCCCTTAGTAAATTACCAAACGTTAAAGTTGCATGCCCATCCTATTTTTAACACTGTGTTATGATAAAATCTGCAAGAAATTATTATCCTGACCACAACAGGATTACTACATTCACTTCGAAGTAGTCAGCTGCACAAACAAGTCCTCTCTGGCCTCCTCCATCACAATGATCCCCAAACAAGGGAAATACCTGTTTCATGTTGGATCTGTGTCTTCATATTAAATGTTTTGAATGTCAAGTGCTATAACACTGACAGTCAAAACACTGACATCAAAAACATTGCAGTATTGTAATGAATGGGAAGGCAAGTGTAGGAGATCAACAGTGGAGACAATGGAATTGGTCCCTTTCTCCACTGTAGTGTGAGCTCAGATTTATACCAATGTCAGTTAGTGTGAGGGGTGCAGCTCCTCCCACTGCACATGGGAGGTGCAGAAGGGCTTACCCCTTGCAAAAAAATGTAGAGTTCCTGCCATAGGGCATTTCACATCACCAACAAACTCTTAGGCTTGAGGTTGTACAAGGGCAAAATCAAGGCTTTATTATTTGCAGATGATTACTGGGGGGGGGGGGGTGAGGAATTGTTTCCATTTCAACATTTTGACTTTCAGTGTTTTGGCACTCAGCATTCAAAATGGTCATTGTAAAGACATGAGTCCCTTCAAGCCACTCTCTGCATACCATTATCTCTGATACATGTTGCCCCTAATTGTTTGCTCAGATCTTACCAAATTAGGTAATGCATGTCCTCCCAAGGCTGATTTGCCCAGGTCAGATGGGGTTTATCCAAGGCAGATGCAGTCCTGACCATCATAGAACCACACAGCTGAATATGCAAGTCTTAAAGAATGTGCCTGAACATAGTCTTGCCATATTAATTTATTTTGAGAAAGTCTATCACTCTGTGGCATAGAATTATGAGCGGTGAGCCCTAGAGTAAATGGCTTTCCATACAAGTGTTGCATGCATATTTAAAACTATAGAAGACATCACAAGCTGAGGTTAACTCTTACACCTTCCCCTTTTCCTCTGGCTTTGAACATTCATCATGGCTGCCTTTTATCTTCAATTCCTATTACATACCTATAGAGTTCCTGCAACAGGATATTACACAGCACTGACATACTCTTAGACTCAAGGCTGTACAAGGACAAAAATCAGGGCTTTACTTTTTGCACATAATTGCTTGATCCTAACCAATAACTCTAAAGATGATCCTAAAATCTAATTGAATTGCTTGAAAAATGTAACACTACCTCATGCACATGGTCAATAGTTCCGAGACTAAAATATTCCCAGCTAATGACAGACAAGCCCCTCTATGACTCTATTTAAGCATAGCCTGGATGACTGGATGGGAAACCATAAATTACCTAGCCATTACCTAGAACTTACTGCCTTCCTACCATTCCACATTTTTTCCTCCTTGTAGTCACATACATCTGTTACTAGTAATGACCTTTTCTCCTGTCCTCAGTCTCTATTACTCCTACCCTTCATTCCTCTACTGTTATCACTCTCAATCTCTTACATGTTATTTCTCATACTCTTCCATTCATTTCCTCTCATATACAATTACTGCTGCAAAACCACTGCTATAGCCTCTTAATGTCTTCACCAGCTCTAAATCTGTCATTATCTGAATGCTAAGCATTTTATATTCACCCACACTACTATGTCAACTATAATTGTACTACACTGTAATTCATTTATTATGTGTCTATCAAGTGTGTGTACATATTCTTTTTATATTCACCAATACTAATACATCCGATATAGTTGTACTACACTGCAATTAGTTTATTAAGTATGTGTCAAGTGTCTGTATATTGTCTAAATGTACTACTGTTATAAGAATTTTTTCCTACATTTATGTTGTATATACTCAAAATGTGTGCCCTGTGATGTACTATATATCCTATTTGTGTTTCATGTGGAGCTTTTCTACCCCGGCCTCCACTGGAAACGGGATCTGCTTGATCCAGTGGACTATCCCAGTAAGCAAGTGCAAATAATTAAATAAATAAATAAATAAATTCCTGCCAGGGATTTCACATATGACTCTCCTAGATATGGGCAGTCATTGACTAAGATCACAAGTTTAGGTAAGGTCCTTTATATTGGCTTTTTCTAGCTTTATATTAGGTACACACATCTAGGCTTATAAATACCTTTAGTTCAATAGCCCAGTAACCACCTATGAACCTATGAACCTAACATAGGAAGGCAAAGGCAGTAGGACATCCCTCTGTTACACATGAACACTCATCCTTACAAAATATCTGTAGATCCACCTCCAACCTGACCCAGCTTGATGATGGGGATACATTTTAAGTCAGTTAGGGAATGTACCTATGACCCTCCTAGATATGGGCAACTTATAAACAAAGGCATGGTATCTAAGCCCAAGGAAGTCATCATTCCACTGTATTTGGCATTCATCAGACCTATCATTGAGTATAACACCCCCCTTTTGGTATGTACCTAGCCAGGCATATACAACAATTGGAATGACCACAGAGGTTCCTCACTAAAAGAATACAGGGCTTAAGTAAAACATCCTATGCAGACTGCCTCAAGGCTCTATCCCTGTATTCTGTCACCAACAAGCTTTTCAGGGGAGATCTGTGCCTGACATAAAGGGCATTGTCAGATCCCACTCTGATGGACCTCCTGCATATCTACAAAACAAACAACACCAGAATTACCTGTTCTAAAAACTTCAACCTTGCCTGTGATATAAACAGGACCTGCTGAAGAGACAAGTATGTATCCCAAAAATTACCCCATCTCTAGAACAGGCTCCCCATCCATGAAAAGCAAAATTCCTCCCTAACTCAATTCAAGTGCAACCTGGAGAAATGAATGAGGAACAGGAAATTCATCCCTGGTTTGACACCTCTGTCTCTAATGGACACAGGCAACCTGTAAATGGTTTATCTCCCAGGCCCTAGCTTGTAAATGTTTAATCTCCCAAACCTCTGCTTACTCTTATCAAGGGTATCAGAACTTGTCAGAGATTTGGGCTGCATGTCTAGGCTTAAAAAGGCCCTTGTGGATGTAAACCTAGTAAACACCTATGAACCAGACCTTTATATATATGGATTTAATGATGGTCATACCTCCCAACTGTCCCGAATTACTCGGGTTTTACCGTGTTTTGGGGTCCAAATAATGGGGTGCCACGATTCCCGAGTGGCACCCCTTCATTTCCGATTTTTTCCCTTGTATTTTTATTTTTCGCGATTTGTGAGCTGACGTCATCACGTGCGCGATGACGTCAGCTCCTTCAGGACTAACAGCCTGTCGGAATTTAGCAGGCGCACATACTTCCGGCTCTAGTTTGAATGTTTTGTGAGCGGGAATGGCAAGGAGTTATTTAGAAGGCTCGCGGAAAGGATATGTATTATCGGCGATCGCTATGATGATTTTATGAGAAGGCTGGGCTCGCTGGTTTATTTAGAAGGTAAGGAATCTAGCTGTGTAATGTTCTGGCTGAAACGACGACAGTGCCGCATTTTGATACTTGATTGAAGCCATTAGGAAAATGCTAAAGTTACAGAAAAAAACATGATACTGGACTTTCAACTGCACTGCAGTACTTCTGAACACATACCTACTTTCAGCGAAGTCAGCAAGTAACTCCTACAGCCTTCCCATAATTCTCCAACATAGCTGCAAAGAGATAAGCTCCTGGGGTACAGGTCCTGTAGTTACTAACAAGTGAGTTAAGAGCTTGTGTTTTGTTTTGTTTGCATTGGTGGTAACAGGCAGCAGTTTTGTGTATTCGATGACGATCTGTTATCTCTTGGGATAAAACATTGCTGAGCTGGAAAGAGGTATGTTGTCAGTATGGTTAGAATTGTAGTTTTCGTAGAATGGATAATATTGATGGATTGCTTGGCCTAATTGAACTGCCTAGTTTCTTTTTTTTTCCCAGTTTGGGCATACAGACGTTAGTGACAAGTTCAACTACTGTTTTTGAACATTCTGTGCGATTCTATATGAAAGAGAGATTGGTCGGCTGTTTCCGTAGTTGTTTCTAAGAAAGTTGGGTTGTAATTAAGATATTCCATTGTGTTTTCTGCTAAACCATATCGTGTTACTGCTTGTGGATTTTGTATTGCAGTTTACGGAACTTGAATTTGAGTTTAACATAGACATATTTTTGCTATTAACTTTGATTCAACTTTGCAGCTTGGTACGCAGTGCTGCGAAACAGCTCTGTAGAGTGGCTAAGTATTGCAGTTTATATGATCATTGCATTTGATTAAAATAGTTTAAAGTGATTATAATTATTGTGTGTACTGTGTATTATTTGAGCAGCCATCTCAAAATTTTCATATTTCAGGTGTATGAAATAGCTAATGTGTATGCTTTTAGTGACAAGTGCGAGGGAGCAACTGGTGACAAAGGTTCTGCAGTTAAACAATGATTGCTTATTTTTAGGTGTTAGTTATACAGCAGTGTGTAAAAGGAAATGATTTTGCATGAATTGTAATATTGCATAATCCATATGTTTAAAGCAGAAGTGGCAGTAATGTGGAACTTGAACTGGGTGCTCATTCCTGAAAATGCCCAAAAGCGAAGGTAACATTTATGTCTGCTTTTACACCGCTGTTTAATTCATTGGCTGTATTGTTAAATGTTTTGGTTTGAACCTTCACTCTTTGATTCTGCTTAAACCCTTTACTTTCCACCAGTGTCCTAAAAGAATGTACTTTTACTTCTGTTTTTCATTGCACAATCAAATTTTTAAAGCGGAAGTAACTTTAATTTGACACTTCTTGGGTATTTTCATGAAAACTAAAAAAAAAGTAACGGTCTTCCTGATCTACCTTTGTATTTTATATTTATTTTTTTTACTGGCAGATTCAAAGAACTGGATGCTGTTTAGATCCAAACACAATCATTCTCTTACTGTGTGCTGACCTTTTATCTGACATCATTGGGTAACTTCTCCATTAAAATATTTAGCTGTGTGATACTTGTATATTGATTTACCATCCGGATGTTATTGCCACAGTTTTCTTTATTATATATTTATTCTGTAAAAAATATTTTACAGGTTGATCATTAGAGGTAAAGGGGAGTGCTAGACCATCATACATAAACTTTACAAAGCAGAAATAAATCATGGTGTTATTAAGTAATATTATGATGAGAGATTAATGGTGTGTAGCTGCAGAGTTAAGTAGAACAGATGTGTGTGTGTGTGTGTGTGTGTGTGTGTGTGTGTGTGTGTGTGTGTGTGTGTGTGTGTGTGTGTGTGAAATGCCCTAGGTGAATATACCTGGTGACTAGAGGTACTTAGGCTCAAGCCCTGAACCTTGGGTACAGGTAACAAGAGCCTAACATCCCTACCCACCACCACTTCCACATTTCTGCTTCATATTTTATTCTGTTTCTCATAAAATCTGTGGTTTTCTGGATATTTGTGGCAAATTGGTGAAGGACTGAATTCTCTAAATAATGACAGGCATTTGAATTTCAGACTTCACATTCTTCAGAAAATGGTAACACAAAACCTTTCATTTTAGCAATTTTCTAAGTTTATAAGATTAGTGTTTGAAATCTGTCCCTGTTTTGGGGGCTGTATTCCCCCGTTACTGGCTTTGTTCATTTTTTATTTTGTGCTAAGAGGTTCAGGGCTATGGTTTGTGCATTGTGCTATAAAATGTAAATATAAAATCCAATCCAAATAATCATTGTAGAAGTAAAGCAGTATGCACACTAGTTTTATGGTAAATGGGCAGAAATAGCCAGGTAATGGCACATTGGAATGGCTGCAGGGGGACTCGGGTACCATATTTTGGTTGTCTGTTCTTCAGTTTGCGTTTGAAAGCTGGTATCCCACAATCCTGTTAGTGGGTGGGGTTACATCATTATGTATGCAAATTATATGCTAATCAGTGTACAGATTTGTACCTATTTTTCATGGGCCTTGTCCAGATTTTTGATGTTTCCAGGTTGAGAGGTATGATGATGGTAGAAGCTGAATATATCTATCTTGGGGAGGATTGCAACAGTCAAAATATTTGTGTTATATCTGTTATTTTACATCCTATATCCCAAAACTTCCTTCAAGTAAATGGTCGAAGAAGATATCAAAGCAGATCTCACAGACTGTTTGCCAATGGAAGAAAAGGAGGGCGACTACCTTAGCAGCAACAGTATCCATGTCTCAAAGAGACTTCAATTTAGTGCAATGACAGGTTTATGAGTATTAACTCTAAGACACCTGTTTAGAAGGATGTTGGGTGAAAGCTACACAGGACCAATCTCCTTGTTTACCAGGTCTACCAGACTAACCTTAACCTCTCCTGAGTTCAACCCAACCCATTTTCTTAGTTTGGAAAGGAAATCAATGATGTTGGTGCAGTGCAGGGAATGTGGCTTAACCCCATCATCCTCTGGCAGCCTTGAGTGTTCTTGTGCATCTGCAACCTCCCAAATAAGCAGTATACCTCTTGCAATGCAGAACATGCAGTTAGCACGGGATGCCTCCCTTCCTCAAGGTCAGGAAAGCTAGTATCATCTGCTCACTTACATTCTCCCTGTCCTTTCTTTTCATTGCGCATACCAGTAGTTGAGCATTGGTTGTCTGTATCAAACCCTGGGCTTTATCAATCTATGCCATGGGGCTGTGGTGTCTGAGCTAATCTTGAGACAAAGATTTTCAGCTTTTTCAAGCTGTAGAGCTTAAGCTGGTAAGGATAGTCACTTCTAAAGCATCTTAGAACATGACTGAAAGAGTATAGTGATTTTCCATCCCTGTATGGGGTTGATCATGGATGTAGTGTAGGGACATCCAGTAAAGTATTTGAAATGGTAGTAACTTCAGGTATATGGAGTGGTTTTCATTGTTCATGGTTAGGGACCTGTAGCTAGCAATGATATGGTGCGGATTTTGCATAAAGTCAGCTGGACATGAAGTAGCTGAAGTGAGTCATCTTGCTTGACCAATCTTGAGGTGTGATTGCTTTTTTATGTAAATGGAAATTCCTCCTCTTTTCATTTTTTTTCCTTTTCAGAGGGTGGTCTGAATGTGTGATAGGTAGTGTGACCTTGTACTGCCAAGGTGCTTTCCACAGCCTTGACCCATGTCTCTGTAACTGCACAGATGTTGACATTCTACAGGGTGAGGAGAGCTTTGATCTGTTGGTTTGGCACAGCCTAAAAAAGGCACTATGGGGTGGCTAATGCATTGGCAAGTATTCAAAAGCCTAGTAATGACAGCTGCAGGCCATCTCTGGCAAAGAAGTGTGGTCTGTCAATCATGTAGACCCAGGCTGATGAATACCAGATCCCCTTGGAATGACACCAGCTAAGCCAATTATTAAAGTCAATCATTTTTTGTTTGCATTGTGGTATCATTCTTAGTAAGGGTAGAATGCTGCTCAAAGCAAGGCTTATAACTGCCAGTGCTATGTATTCAGAGATGTCCCTCATGTTTCTCTTAATACAGTGCAAAGTACTGACATGAATGGAGTATGACTGAGTCATACTGGTACTTGTGGTTGAGTGACCTCAGTGTCTGTGTGACCTGGTGAATCTTGGCCCCTGACAGGCTACTGACTGCAACTGTCTCTTTATCCAACCTGGTGGGGGGTGTCCATGGGTCTCATGATAGAGTTTTCTATGACAAAGATGTTTGAATGTGTGATGTTTCACCTTATTGGTTTGCTTGTGGAGACACTGTGATGTGTATTTTTATGTGTATTGGTTGGTGTTTACTTGGTTTAGTTGTACGTGGTTTCTGAGAGCAGTGTACAGGAGGATTCTGAGGTTTTGGTAAGCTACTTGTGAGTTAATCTGCATATTTGGGTTTATGTGTGGAGACCTTATTTAGTGAGGGAAATTATGTGCATGTGCTAACAACCTGTTTGTCATTTGATTTGTCAGTATGAGAGAGTCATGTCTCAATAACTATATCTCTCATATACTGTGTTAGTTTGTTTCAGGATTATGTGGTTATCAGTATACATGAGGCAATTACTACATTGCCTTAGGATGCCCATGTCCAATTGGCTGGCCACAGAGATAGCCAGATGTGCCTATCCATGGTTTCAAGTTTTTACTATAGGTTTAATCAGGGAGAAGAGTGAGTTGATTTAACTGGACTGGGATGATACCACATGGAAGAAGAATGAGTTTTAGAGTTCAAGTGCAGAAAACCACACAATCTAAGTACTACAGTCCTATACAACTAGCAGATGTAATTAAAAACTACAGCAGAACTGGAAATAGTTTAGCTTTGAAACTCTATAAAGTATGAGAAATGTAACAATTTATGCAGGATTCTTGCATAATACAGAAAATCAGCAGAAGTGCAAAATGATACTTATTTTTATTTGTTTAGCAGTTGATGGGTTTAGATGCAGCATTCATACATCTCAACTGTACAGATTTTTTCAGAATGTCTAGATTTTTGGCTCATATTTTTGGTCTGACCCTCATAGAATTTGGGGTCTCTGGCAAATCACTGGGATGATCTGAGGATTGAAGTCACTAAATAATGACATTTGAGTTTCAGACTTCAAATCCTTCAGAAAATATATGTAAAACACACACTGATATTCTAGCAACATTCTAAGTTTATAAGAGCAATAGTTATAATTTGTCCATCTTTTTAGGCTTTTGTCCCCCCATTTTGATGGGCTTTCTCCAGCTTTCCTGCACTAAGAAGTTGAAAGGTATGAACAGATTCTTTGTAACTCTCAGGTGAAGTAGCCAAACTAAGTGCAGCTCTGAGGAACTGAGCTCAAACCCATGCAAATACTGGGGTTATATAGAATCAGAAAAGCAAGTTTTACAAAAGCAAGGTCTACAGATCTGTGAGGAAAGCACACAATAAACTTTCAGCCATCAGCCCACAACTGAGATAGGGTTGTTACAGTACACTTCAGCCACAACACTGCTGTCAGAAAACCCTCTTGATGTAAAAATGCTGGTTTTAGAGCTCAAGTGCAGGGAAACCACACAATACAGATATACTACAGGCCTTTGAAAGTAGTGAACACAGTGTAATTAAGTGCTACAACAACAGTGGAAACAGTTCAGCTTTGAAATACTACTAAAGTGCGAGAGATGTAACAAATAATATAGGATTCTTATTAAATACAGTAAACAATAATATGGAGAATTTCGAAATTATACTTATTTTCTTATTTTAGCAGTGGAAGGCTTTAAATACAGTAGTTTTTCTGTAACTCTAAAGCAAAGTAATCAAATCAAGAGCATATCTGAGGAACTGAGTATATATATATATATATATATATATATATGTATATATATATATATATATATATATATATATGTATATACATACACACACACATATATCTATATATATATATATATATATATATATATATATAGATATATATATATATATACACACACACACACAGATATATATACTGATGGACCACTGGGACTACACTCATAGGATGCTTGACATCCTTAGTAAAGGGGATAGATACCGGATAGCTTCGAAGAATGAAATGAACATTTGTTATAGTAAAATTGATTACTGGTTGGATGATAATCTTTTACAGGGTCTAATAGATTTAGACCTATATAATTATCTTAAAGTTCCAAAACCAGTAATTCCTGAAATATTCGGTATCCCCAAAATTCATAAAGATGCACGGAACCCCCCTTTCAGGCCCATAGTTACTTCACAGTGTTCTAAGACACAACCACTTGCTATTTTTGTAGACAAGAAATTAAAGAATTTTCATCTAAATTATAAACATTTACTTGTGGATTCCTGGGATTTCCTTACAAAATACAATGGTGTCCCTTATGATAAAGAATTTGTATTTGTGACTGTTGATGTTCGTGATTTATTTTCAGTCATACCACACGACACAGGACTCATTTGGTTTGAACATATGTTAACTGAATTTAAATTTTTAAACTCAACTGATTATAGGTTAATCCTTGAGAATATGGAGCTTGTGTTAAAAAATAATTTTTTATTTTTTCAAGGAGATATATACCATCAGTTGGGTGGGGTGGCCATGGGATCAGCTTGTGCTCCCACATATGCCAACATTATTATGTTGTATTGGGAGCTTGAGTTTGTATTCAAATCTGTTTTCTGGACAAATGTCATTACATATTTTAGGTTTCTTGACGACATCTTTATGGTGTGGAAAGGGACGATTGAGGAAGTAAGAAATTTCATTGATTATTTGCATACAACTACTACTTTTTTGGAGTTTACGTTTCAATGTAATACAGAACAAATTGATTATTTAGACGTAACTATTATGAAGAATACAGTATGTAACAGATATGAGTCCAAAATCTTTAGAAAGGAATGTTTTTCGAATTCATATGTTCATTTTGAGAGTGATCACCCCCTATATTTAAAGAAAAATATTATTAAAGGACAAATGATTAGGGCCTCTCGTATGACAAGTGAAGACAGTTTATGTTGTAAGGAAATGGATTTAATTCAGAAATTCTTTAGGGACAGAGGTTACCCAGGAGCCCTTATTAGGAATGTCAAACGTGAGGTACTAAGAAAACGCAATATACAATACAAGCCATTATTAGTATATAATGCTTGTGAAAATGAACAGGTTTTGTCAGTTTCCCCTAGAAGTAGGACATATAACACAGATGATATTAATAATAAGCTTCGTTTGACATTAACTTACTATAGGGGAATACACTGGTTACAAAGAGGTATAAATGAGATATGGAATATGTTCTCCCATATTAGTACTGATGTCTCTATTTTTCAAAACCCACTTAGGTTTGGGTATAGGAGGAATTACAATTTCAAAAATATATTTGAAAAAAAGAGATTTTCCAGTGTTTATGGTACACAAAAAAAGATGGGGACCCATAAATGCGGAAGGTGTGGGCAGTGTACTTTTATATTGGGGGAGAAAATACTCTGGCTAGAGAAATTAAATTTGAAAATAAGAAGCAAGGGTTATCATACTTGTCATACAAAAGGGGTAGTTTACTTGGCCCTGTGTGTAACATGTGGTGATTACTACGTTGGAAAAACTGAACGTAAGTTAAAACAAAGGGTCTACGAACACATTAGAGATATAAATACAAGGAATGTGAACAACGCACTTTATAGGCATACTGAAGTATGTGAGAAAACAAATATAAAATTTTGGGTGTTGGAAGAGGTAAAAAGAAATGAGAGGGGAGGTGATTGGGAGTCTTTTCTTGAGTTCAGGGAAATGATATGGCAGCTACGGTTGGATAGCTGTGGCCCGCACGGAATGAATGATCACCTCTCCATTAAGCCTGCACTCAAATTGTTATATAATAATCCAAAACTTATTAATTAACATGTTTGAAAATACATTCTGTTATCTAGGCATGTATTTATGGGTATGATTAGGGTTTATATTTCTTAGAATTAAAAACACAAAACAAAAACACTAAATACATAAAACAGTAAGTCAGTTGTTTTTGGAATGATAGAGTACTATCTGTTTTGACATAGGTTTACATCATTAAGCTTGTCTTATATATACATTTGCTTTTACCAGTTTTTAGACTATTCAACATAAATGTATACAGCAATATATTTATTTATGTATCATGTATTATTATATAATTTATTTATGTATAAACATTTTTTAATAATGTTTTATTATATTCAGTAGGCACAATATTATTCTTTGTATTCATTCACTTTTTATATACATAATGAATAGTATTTTATATTCTTTATATTTTTTACATTTTGTTTTGCCTTGACATATAGTGAAATGGAATCAAGTGTTATCAATCAATTAATTATTTAATTTTATAACTGATTAGATTGGTATTTAAGGGCAGTTCAATTTTGAAAAAGATGGATTCTGATGAAGTCTTATAGATGAAAGCGCGCTCAATCCTACTGTGCTTGGTTGCTGTTTGTCTAATAAATTTGTGTTTTACATCTGAGGAATATACGTTCTGTTGTGTTACGATACATACAAAGGAGGAGACCCTTTATGGTACATGCTAGCGGAGGTGTTTATGGTGTTGGTGTTTTTCTTGTCGTGGAGAAGAGGTGTTTATATATATATATATATATATACACACACACACAGATATATATATATATATATATATATATATATATATACATACATACACACACACACACACACACACACACACACACACACACATATATATATATATGTATGATGTATGTATATATACATATGTACTTATATAATATTGATAGGTAGCTACTTAAGAGCTGTTGAAGACCTGCCCTCACCAATCAGTCTTTATTTGCTATTGCTGTTCATAGTTCTAAGTCTCTGCAAGGTGGGGGGGCTGCTTACTGCATATGTGCCAGCAAGAAGAGGTGCTGAACAAATGTTCAGCATTAAAAGCAGGTTGACGTGACTAAAGCTGAACAGTGGTTGGAATGCCAAATTACATTATTATGGTAATTGCGTGTAGACGATGACAAAGGGCATAATCATTATAAAGTAACTCTTATGTTAACAGTGATGAAAAGGGTGCTAATGATGTTAAGTGCTCTATTTTCATAAAAGGGATTGAATATTAAAAAGGTCTTACTTTTAATAGACAATATTGGCATTTAATTTTAATAGTATGCAGAAGTTATATATCTGAGTCAGCCGCAATGTACAAGCAAACCTTGTGATAAATCTAACTTTTAAAGAAAATTCATTACAGTTCAAATAAAATTCTTTCTGAAATCTAATGTAAAATAATAACATTTTAGTTTAATGATTTGTGTAACAGGACATTCAAGATTCCTCTTTTTTTCAATTCATAGGGTCATAGGTTGGTACTAGGCTATCAGCCCTAGGGCCTATACAAACCTAGCCATAACAATTCCCTGGCTATTTCTTCCCACACTATTTACTTCCCTATTCACAAATTCAATAATTAATCATATTTTATAAATGTTTAATGCTACAATAATGTAAAATAATGTCAGAATACTCTTTATATTTAAACTATTAGTTGATATGTGAAAAGAGGGTAATATTTTCATGCCCACATACTAATATTCTTATAAAGTATCATTCACTGTTTCTGCAATAACTTAATGTTAACCTTGGCAACCTGTCTTCAACTGATTGTTTTTATTTTTAAGTAGAATGGACATCAGACTTTCCATGTCACTAAAATATATTGCTTGTGTAGTAATATACAATATAACATCCTAAAAGAAGAAAAGTTTAGAAACACCTTACGTAAGATAGTTATGAGCCACATTAAGGATACTAAGGACAACAAATTAATGTTGACAATTGAAGGCTATAATACATGTTTAAAAATATTTATTTCTGCAATGCAATAGAGAGAATATGCAACAGAAAACCAACTATTAAATTATCAAACAGCTTAAGTGGTTTTACAATGGCACTAGATGGCTGGTTCGGTGATACAGCTTTTGCATCCAGAAAGCCAGGAGTAAGGCTCTTTGCATTACACTAGTGAAGTCTTGAACCTAAATAAACACTAAAACACTGAAACCAAGACAAAGCTAACAAAGTCCCCCAGTGAGCTATAATGCTAACATATCAGAATATAATTCTTACTACTTTATTACTACACAATGAATTACCAGATAACACTAAACATGTTAAAACTAACTTTATAACTAGAGTGGAAAACAATTAATGAGGCATCTCTTTCATTAAAAAAAAATCACGACAGGAGCCTATTCAGTAGACTGTGTCACACTATTAGAATCAAGTGATAGGAAATGAAGGACTTGTACTGCAAGTTGTAGAACAACGGAATAAATGAAACACTGAGGAGGTGCACTTTATGACACACATAAAATACTTTCTTCCAAACAAGTTTGGAACTTGGAATCTTATTTATGGCTTCATCATTCATTACAAAACGGGCTATTTTTATAAAAACATATGATAAACCATATTTCTTGTATCTTCATCCCAATCTTCACCCCACACACATATAGGTAGATACATAGCTATAGATATGTAGTACATCAAAAAGGCACTTTAATGGCTTTATTCAACATGTTCATGGATTCCTATTTTGCTCATAGTAAATGCTTGTGTGAGTGGAAGCCTGATGGGTGTAACTCAGTGTGAGGATGACCACTGAACTGACAAATGTTTGTATACATATGGGACAGACTGGCAGTGAAGGTTTTCTTTCATAAACTTACATAAAATAGACAAGCACACACACTCAAACACACACACACACACACACACACACACACACACACACACACACACGCGCGCGCACACACACACACACACACACACACACTAGCATAAGCACACACAAACACACGCACGCACACACACACACATATAGTGTGCCTGTGTGTATGTGTGTGTGTGTGTGTGTGTGTGTGTGTGTGTGTGTGTGTGTGTGTGTGTGTATGTATGTATATATATATGTATATATATATATATATATATATATATATATATATAATAAATATATATATATATATATATATATATATATATTTAATATATATATATATATTATATATATTATATATATAATATATATATATATATATATATATATATATATATATACATATACAGTATATATCTATACACATGCAAATGTAAAATCAGTAGTGAAATGCACTAAGTATTTTATATATATATATATATATATATATATATATATATATGGGTCTACTTTTAAAGCTGGAAGTTTCAAAACTTCAAATTTCTTATGGTTGAGACCATATGATTGAAATTTTGAAACTACAAACTGTTTAAAATGGAGATTGTCCTAGAGCATGTGATGGGAAAATTATCATTTTCCTCATTGCAGTGTTATCTCAGAGTTGGTATATTTAATTAGCATTGGGTGTGGGGGGGGGGGGTGAAGCCTCCTCCCCACAAGGATGTAAAATAAAAAAATATATATATATTCTTCTATGACTGAACTATTTGCACTAACACAAGCAAAGGTCTGATGCGCCTTCCTCTGTCGCTGCACATTCCTGCATAAGCCCTATTAAGGCTACTATCTCACCATGTTTACAGCCAGGCGCACATCCCCAGCCCTTAAACTGCATGCCATCTCCTCTTCTCCAGTACATACCAGCATGTAATCTGAATTCTTCTCTCCAGGGTAAGTAAGCTGATGCTGGCATCTCTTACCCACTCTCCTTACATGGCTTGTCTAACTTCTAATTCAAAAACTAATCATGAATCAGCTGGTTTGTAATCAGGGCTTCATCTCTATATGCTACTGATCTAGATCTATGTTAATGCTATATATGCTGTTGCTTTCTGACATTTTGCCAATTTATTGAATTTTAGTTGTTGTCTTTCTTTGTTTAGCAGCAAAAATTTCATTTTAAACATGCATAGTGATATCTTCAGAGTGAATGTTCAGCTAGTATAATTTTTTTAATAAATAGTATATTAAAACAGTTTGAACAAAAATGAAAATGATTTTGTTTATATTTACATTTTGTAAACCAGTAGGTAGGCTGGTCGAGAAACCTTTCTTATACAACTAATTGCTGCAGCTATTTTATAAAATAGGTCATACTGACACTGTATAATGTTTAATACAAAGTATTCACACACACACACACACACACACACACACACACACACACACACACACATATATATATATATATATATATATATATATATACATATATATTTAAATAGATGGATAGAAAGAGAGAAAGTGAGAGAGATACTTTCCTCTTAGAAGTCTATGCTAAATATATACTTTAAAATATGAATTTCTGCTTAAGCATTGCTTTAAAGTAATGATACATGCATATGTGTCACCTTAATTCAACTGATTCAGTGAATCAGTTTATTAATACTTTTCTAACTGATCTACATAATAATAATAAAGAAATATATAAGGATTCTGACTTGCAAAATTTTACTGCTCAGTAATTCTTTCACTTACTTGTGAGCAACTGAAAAAAAAATATCAAAAGAAGGCCATAGTGACATATCACGTACAAAATATTTCACCTGACTCATTTTGTTGCAGTTTTGTAAATAATTATTCAACAAGTTATTTAAAGTAATGATCTCTTAAGTCATTTTATTTTTACAAGCAATATGCCATTTTATCAGAAAACAAAAAATGTGTACAAATACAGAAAACTTTTCTGAGCAGCACATATACTTACCAGAGAAAAAGCACAGCATCATTCCAACCATTCTTTAAGATAAGGCTGGTGAGAACTTGAAACCAAGTAACGTATTGCTGCACAGAAAAAAACTTGTTAATGTAGTTCCTTATATACTGCAAGACAAGTAAAGCAGTATGTCTGTACTTCTTTCTAAATTAAGGCAAGTCTCGTATGCAAACAGATACTATTTCAAAATAATCCATGCCTCGTGAGAAACCTGCAGATTTTTGCAAATTGTTTATACTGAGAAGTTCAGCTATTATATGAATCTGATAAAAAATTATGTAATGATATTATGCGATTTAATGGCTTATCTAAGTATTTTCCAGAATAAAATCCTCAAGGAGGAAGACATAAAATAAATAATATGTTTTATCAGGTAGAAAATGTCTTTTTAATTTAAGGCAAGTGCATTATGCAAATGGATAGCCTGTCTTAAGAATTGTGACTCAGTGTGAGAATTTTGCAGATTTTGCAAGCTATCTATTTATATATTTATTGGCATCTGTTAATCAAAAAAGTCAGACTGACCAGTGTCCTTTTCAGCAGAGGCCTTGGGGAAAAGCTACCTCATACAGACAATCGTGGACATCATTTACATTGTTTCATTATTTACAGTTAGTTTCATTCATGAGATACACATTATTTAGACATCCTTGACATCAGTTACATCATTTACTAACAATTTTGTTTAAAATTAATAGTTACATGGGTTGTATATGAATACACTTTGAAAATGAAGAAGGAGAGAAGGAGGCACAGGGAAGATAAAGAAAATGAGATGATGGGAGGGCATAGTGATGATAATAGTACATTAACCCCCAGATTCTTGAAAGCTTGCACTGCGTGCAAGTTTGGTGCAGGAGCTCAAGCAGGCAATATGTCTGCCGTGTGATCCAGATCACCCTGCAGGCGCGTGCACGAGCACTCCTGCACTAATCCTGCATGGACGAAGCCCTTGTATGCAATCACTCCATTTGCAGGAGAAATCTATGCAAATGAGGTGATTTTGCAATCCAGGAAGCTTGCAACCGTCCATGCAGGACTAGTGCTATCTGCAGAAATGTACTCAGTTAGTTCTGCAAAATCCAAAACGGAGCTGTGACAGCTCCAAATAAAGGCTGCATATCAAGTAGTAAGCATGTCAATGGCCAAGTATAAGGCCATTGGCATTGCAAACATAAAAAGAAATACAAAAATCAACTTTTATTTTTTTAGCCGATCTCGGCTGTTTAAGCGTAGGGCAGTGGCGGACAAACAGGATCGGGGGAAAATAACAAAATGAGCCTAACTTAAGCATTCTAACTAAAATCAGTATTCTGCCATGCAAGTCAATGGCAGGCAGAAGACAGCATGGCCAGTGAGTAGTGGTTGCTAAGGGGGGAGGCTCAGTGTGAGACATGTAACTATGCATTAGCAGGCAAACCTATGCAAATGAGGGAAAGCATAGTGGATCCCAGTTTTCCCCAGCATGTGAGTCAGGTCCCAACAGTGTAAGAGTAGGAATAGCTTGGTGCAAGCCTAGGAGTTAGGCAACATCATGGGGGGGGGGTCAGGCATACTGTAAGCGGATTGGATCCCTGTGGCTTGGGTTTGCTCCTAGATTAGCACAGCTAAACTAGGGGTGTGTCTAAACCTGCCTAGCACTCTTTCCAAAGCCTAAGCAGGTGTGCGCACCACACACCAGATTTTACAGGAAGAAAAAAGAAGTTAAACCAGGAAATAGCAGCAGTGTGCACATTTGAGCCCTCTGTACGCACACGGGCTTAAACAGGAAGGCAATGGGAAGGGAAAACAGCAGTAGCAATATAATCAAGGAGAACTAGCTTAGCTGGCAGGTGAAATGTATCAGAATCAGCCAATTACACAGGAAGCAGACCAGCCCAGCCCAGAACACTACTATAAACTATGCAAACACCTTCCCCTCTGGTTTTTCCCACACTCTACACCACCAATGTAAACAAGCAGGGAACTTTTCACACTCCCAACAGCAAAATGATCTGGGCTGCAATAGCTATCATACAACAGGGTGGGGAGGGTGGCCTAATGGTAAAGGTGTTTGCCTTACAAACACAAGGTGCAGGGTTTGAGTCTCTCAAGGGATAATTGACTAGGCTTAAAATGGCTCGCAAGGGCAGTTAGCTTAGTATGAATCTATGAAATCTATGAAATCTATGAAACAACTTGTGGAAGAGGCTGAGGTTGGTGAGGATGTGAATGCTGTTGACCAATCCACAGTGAGGAGACAGAGAAGAGTGTACAGACCCAGGGTATCTGACCAGGGGCTACATGAGCTGGAGATAGTGGAGCGCTATAGGCTGGACAGACACCGCCTACAGTAAATTGTTGAGCTGTGCCAGCCATGCCTCACACACAGAAATAAAAGAGGGCAACCCATCCCAGTGGATACCAAGGTATGAGTAGGCCTACAAATACTAGCTACAGGTACCTTCTGAAGGCCAACTGGGGATATGATGGTGATTTCATAGGCATCAGCATCCAGGGTACTCCACCAGTTCCTGGATGCTATGTCAGCACATGTCGGTGAGCACGTATATTTCCCCAACACCCATGAGGTGTTGGCCAGCAACATGCAACTGTTCCACCAAATAGCAAAATACCCTGAGGTACTGGGTGCTATAGACTGCATGCACATATGCATCAAAGCACCACCCTGTGAGCGGGGTAGGGTCTACATCAACTGTAAGGGCTTCCCCTCCATCAACTGCCAGGTCGTGTGCAATGCCCATGGCATAATAATGAATGTGTGTGCTGGCTGCCCTAGAAGCTATCATAATTCCCACATCTGGCATCTGATGCAGCTGTACCAGAGATTTGCCAATGGGGACATCCCTGATGGTCACCTAGTGGGGCATGCTGGATACACACTGGAGTTGTGGCTAATGACACCCATCAGAAAAGCACACACACCCGAAAAAAAACTCCATAATGAGGCACATGCACAGACCAGAATTATAGTAGAGCGTGTGTTTGGGATGCTCAAGTCAAGTTTCTGGTGCCTGGACACATCTGGTGGAGCCTTGCAGTGCTCACCAGCTTGTATCCAAATTGTCCTTGTATGTGCCATGCTGCACAATATGATCCTGCAGAAACAGCTGCAGCAAGAACAGAATGGGGCAGGGCCACACAGCCCCCCACCGTGTCAAGGCCTGCACAGCCACAGAGTGACTCAGAGGAGGAACAAACTGAGCCTGCCCCATTAGGCAGAAGGAGGTGTGCCCAGTATGCCCTGGCCCTGGCAAAGAGGAAACACATAGCACATACACTGGCACAGGAGGAGCCTAGGGAATAACACATCTCTCTGACTCTCACATACAGTAAAAGGGATGCCAAACATTACACTACCTGTACTTAACCATGTGTAGGGCGTGTACTATGTGTGTCCAACGTAAGCAGCCCTGCAGTACCACCCTTAATACTGGGACACTCACAAGGTAAGTGACTCACACATGCCAGGCAGGGGGTTTCACATACCCAGCAACAGTCGTAGCCAGCAGGACAGGAGTAGACAAAAACAAACAAAGGCTGTGATATGGCCTCTGACTGAGGCCTATGGGTAAGCCCCCCCCCCCGGTCTACACAGACTAAGATCTGTAATACACTAGTATGTCTGTAATCAGCATGATAGGTAAGACTGCAGAATGAAATGAAGTACCCAACATACCAGTACAGTCATAGCAAATGTGTAGAAGTGTCAGGTGTGCCCCCCGCCATCCTACGTAGACATTTAGTAACAGTCAGGTGTGCCCCTCCAATCCCGTGTTGAAATGTAGAAATAGTCAGGTGTGCCCCCCTACCCTACATAGACATGTAGTAACAGTCAGGTGTGCCCCTCCCACTCCTGTGTAGAAATGTGGAAATAGTCAGATGTGCCCCACCCTGCTATGCAGAAATGTAGTAACAGTCAATGCCAAATGATCAATGGATACCCTGCTGAGACAGCATGCTGCTTGTAGGTGTACAACACAAAGGTCAGCACTGCAGTACAAACTAACTGGACTTGATCCACACATTCAGTACAGACAGCCATACTGGGCATGCTCACACACTTAGAGAAATGAAGGTAATGTCAGTCAACAACACACTGAAAAGTTATACTGGGCTTGCCCACACACTTAAACACAGAAGGCCCTGTCTGCAAACACCAGTGGACCAGACGTAACTGGCAGTTGCAGATGTTAGTGCAGACACTTCTCAGTATGCAACACACATGCTTTGCACACACAGTGGACAGGAATACAGACATATATCTAAGGACAACACACTATAATAAGCCAAAGGTAGATGTACGTATATGTGTGGAAGAGGGTGACTGTGACAAGGAGCCATCTAGGCCTGTCCCACCCAGCACACAGCCAAAGGGCCCCAACTACATGAGGTTCAGATGTCACGCACTGCAGATACTAGCCACCAGTATCTGTCAGCATAACAGAGTATGTGGTGCACGTGCCAGCTGTGCAACATAACTGTACAAATAAGTAGTCATCTAGCAGCTTTATACACATACCTGTGAAATATGACCCTGCGTGTGCCTGCATGTGGCATGTCAACCCCTAGATGAATAGGTTATGGCCCATGCACACACACTGCCCTCCCCATAGCTCTACTATGACAAGCCTGCTGTGGTCATCCACTGTGAAATACGCCTTTTGGAGAATTGTAGCCCAGTAATCTCAGTGGTGTGTCCTATAACTCCGTACTACTGTAGTGTGATAAACTAGTTAGGTAGGAGTTCTAACCCTAAACTTATCAACTGTGTGTGTCTGTAGAGAGCAATGCTTTTTAGGGTAGTCACACTCCCTACAATTCAAATGCTCAACTTTGGCAAGGCTGCTGATGTCATTCACCTAGAAATACACCTTTGGGAAGATTAAAGCCCTGTCGCCTCCGTAGTGCATCCTGTAACTGAATGCTACTGTAGTGTGATAAAGTAGCTAAGTAGGTGTTCTAATCCCTGAAATGGCAAGTGAGTGTGTCTGTATGTGTAGAGAGCCATGCTTATTAAGGTACTGACACTCCCTACAATTCATATGCTCAACTTTGGCAAGGCTGCTGATGTCATCCACCCAGAAATACACTCTGGGGAGATTGTAGACAAGTAATCTGCATAGTGCATGGCATAACTGCATACTGCTGTAGTGTGATTTAGAGCTCTGTTAGGGTTCTATTCCCACACATGACAGTTTGGAATGTTTTGTGTGTGTTTCAATGTCTGTGTAGAGAGCAATGCATTATAGGCTACTTACACTCAGTACATTTCAAATTTCCTACTTTGGCAATCCTGCTGATGTCATTCATTGTGAAATACACTTCTGGGGAACAAGTTCTTCAGTAATCCCTGTGGTGCATCATAATCCATGCTGTAGTGTGGTATAGACTCTCTTTTAGGGGTTCTGTTTCCACACATGTCGGTTGTGGATGTTTTGTGTCTGTGCCACTGTCTGCATAGGGAGCAATACATTTTAGACTAGTCACACTCACTACAATTTGAATGTCCTACATTGGCAATCCTGCTGATATCATCCAATGTAGTGTACACCTTTGGGGAAGTAGTTCTCCAGTAATCCCTGTGGTGTGTCCTATAACTGCTCCATGCTGTTGTGTGATATAGACCTCAGGTTAGGGATTCTATACCCACGTGTCGGTTGTGGATGTTTTGTGTGTATGTCACTGTTTGTGCAGGGAACAATGCATTTTAGGCTAGTCACACTCACTACAATTCAAGTGTCCTATTTTGGCAATCCTGCTGATGTCATCCAGTGTGATATACACCTTTGGGGAAGGAGTACTCCAGCAGTCTCTGTGGCGTATACTATAACTGCATAGTGCTGTAGTGTAAGAAACTTGTTAGGTAGGGTTTCTACTCCCAGACGTGTGGGTGTTTGTGTGTTTGTAACTTGCATCCTGTGTGGAGTGGGTGTGAGTGTGTGACATCTGGGCCCAATGTGGAGTGGATTTTGCATATTTCCTATATGGTGGCCCTGAAAAATACACGGTGGTGCAGCAGTAGCATTGTTGCCTCACAGCAAGAGGTTCTCCCATTCGATTCTTGGCTGGAGTGCGGGGAGTGCCTTCTGTGTGGAGTCTGCATGTCCTCCCCATGGTTGGGTGGGCATTAGAAAGACATGCATAAATGGGCGTGCCTTTGTTGAAGGTTGAACATTGAGCTGGCACCTCGTCATTCGTGAAAATCTACTGCCAATCATTAGTGGACCGGAGTTCTGCTGTGGCGACCCCTAACCGGGAAAAGCCGAAAAACAACCAACCAGCCTATATGGTGGCCCTACTATATATCACAATGTCCACCATACAGGAATAACAGATGTGAAATAGCTGAGAGGCTGGGGTGCAAATCCATACCCATACATGTGACATCAAGGCCAAGCAATCACAGTTAGCAAGCCCAGTATTACCCAGAGCACACTCTCAACCCATGTCTCATACACAGACTCATGCCTAGGCAACAGCCAATATGTGGTTAGTATACTGCATATTGGCCACTGATAGTCTCTATGGACTTCAGTGGACTACAGAGGGCATGGCAACCTATCCATCTGTCCAATATGCACGTGCATGCAGACAGTGCATGTTCCCCAATGGTCACCTGCAGTACCTGTGGTGCCATCACATGTGACCCACAAAGGACATACCATGCCTGAAAACATGCCCTGTATGGACAGATGCCACTGACATCAGGAAATGCTGTTAGCATGCTCTCAATGTTGGTGCAGAGTAAACCTGCTGTCCATTACCAGTTCTTGCCACAGGTGAGCAAGACTGGCACATCTGATGATAATATGTCCTCATAACATGAGCCAGAAACCCCAGGTACAGTTCCACATGTCACTGTTCATGCATTTGGGAGGTGCGCACATCCTAGACGCCATTTGTGTCATGGACTAAGGAACACATACATGGTAAGTGATGCACAACATTGGCCACACACAATAGTCACCCAGGTGACTGGATGGGGCATACAATACCCACCTGTGTGGGCAAATTCAGAAACTACAGCCCTGAGCCACAATGCAGACCATTGTTATGTGGCCTGATGCCAAGGTATACCCATCGCCTAGCCATGTATAGCCATCTGGCACAATCAAGCATCCCACATCTGTGTAGAAATGCATCCGTGCATGTCAGTACTGGCACCCTGTGTGTTTGTGTGTGTATTGTATGATGCGTATGATCACATCCACTCTCACTACAACCCCTATTGACATACTGAAGCATGCTGTCTGATGTCAGACACCTCCCCATACCCTTTGCCCATACAACCTCTGTATGACCATTGTGGTGCTTGTGATACCTGCACAATAATGTGTTGTGGCATTTCCACTACTTATGAGTTGTAATCCTGGCCCTGCCAAGTGTGTCAATGTGTGTACATCCCTGTGAGAGTGTGGCTGTGTTGACGCTGGCACCTGTTCATGCAGACAGGCACGTGCACATCACCTACCGTATATCTACAATATCCCTGTTGCAGATGTCACTCACCATCACATATATGTTCTGAGGGATCCACAACAGGTAATCTATGTGGCGCATCCAATATCTGCATAGAACTGTGATTGTTCTACATAGTCATCAGAGGTTTAATACCCTGTGCTGGTAGGTGTGTGACACAAACATGCTTAAGGTTTACTCTCCCACCCCTCCCTGACTTGCCTTTGCCTCTATATGTCTCTCTCTGGTGGATGTGGAGACCTACACCTGCTTTGCTAAGGCAGCAGCATGTGTATTTTAAGTGATGCTCATGATCAGCTGATGGCCTCTGTATGAATTGCAGCCCTCCCCTAGCTAATTGCATGGGGAACAGCTGTGGTAACATTCTCATAGCCAATTGCATGGAAACACACTCCAATATCTAGGAAAATCATGTTGGCGTTGGCCTTTTTCATTCACTGTGAGCAGGAACTAGATCTGTTGTTTGACAAACAGCATCTCAGATGGATTGGGGATCTACCTCTAACAATATACACTGTGAAAACAGGGTAACACACAGGAGGGGGTTGTGCCTCAACAGACTACAGACTGTAAGTCCTGCTATACTGCATTTGGAGTAATGTTGGTTTAACAGTGTGTGTGTGGATATGGCTGTCATCCATATTTCAATACCTGCCATGTCAGTTCTATGTTTATGAGGAATCCCCATCTGTAGGGTCATCTGCAGACTGGGTAGTGTGTTGTGCCTTTGGTGTCATGTGTTACCCACAGAGCATGTATCTGTCAACTGCAGAAGGTAGTGTGAGGATTACAGTCTGTAGATGGTGAAAGCCATGACAGTTACTGACTTCATATCCCTCATAGGACATATGTTGCAACAAACCTTGTTACAACAGTAAATGTATGAGGGTATCACAGCAACATGTCAATATTGGCCCTGTGTATGTGCTTCCAGCCACAACTCTGTCAATCTTTGTAAATATGTCGTGCATTAAGAGTTGCATATGTGCTGTATACCATAATTAATGTCATCATATCTGATAACAAGCCAGTGAGATATCAGACTGCTACACATGTTATATAGAGTAGGGCTTATATTTGATGAAATAACCTGGACAATCTGTAGATGTTTGTACAGTACTGAGGTCTGTGTACTTATGGTGAATGTCGACAGTGTGTGTATTGTTAATATGTACTTTAGCCTGTGTACAGACTGTGGTAGATATCAGTATTCTAGGTCCCATCCTATCTGATGTTACATACTGCTCCACTGTATGTTACCATATTGGCTTACATATTTGTAGGGCCATACACACACACATGTCCCATACCACAGACAGCCATCAGACCAAACTGTGAGCAGTCCAGTACATGTAGGGTTAGTCTGTGAGTGGCACATATGAGGATGGTGTTGAACAGATAGTCCATATACTGTAATATGATGCTAGCTTACCATATGTGGCTGTGGCTAAGTTCACATTGGTTGTGGTTATGCACTTTCATACAGGTGTAACTTACCCTGTGCTGTGACATGCCTGTAGACCCTGCTATATATGCAGGTACATGTGCATTCCCCCATAGGAGATGTAGGCCAGTGTTGAGCCAGTCTGCCTGTAGCCTGCACTATAAATCCCTATACTGCACTATAAATCCCTACATCATGTGGGCGTGGTCCCTTAACCTTTCCTGTGTGATGGACATCCATCCATTGTGTGGGCATCAGTGTTACAGACGGCAGGTAGTAATACCTTTTACAGGAGAACCAGCACACTCAGGCCAGCTACATATTTGTAGGAGGTTCCAGAACTACAGACAGAGTGTGAGTAGAGGTGTGTTATGCTTTTTATAGCTGATTGTTTGGTATCCTGTGGCCCAATCTGTCTTCACTATTGTACAATTTGAAGGGCTTGGCCTGGACAGCAACAGTTGTGAACCTTTCCAGACTACTGTATTGGTATAACTGTTTCACAGTTGCATTACTCTGTTTGTATGGATGTCAGTGTCTGAACAGCTATATGACATGGCATAAAGAACTGTAATAGTACACAAATAAAGGGTTTCCATGTCTGCAAACCTGTTTGTGGTGCTTTTTCCTATGATCTCTCTGTGGGTATATGTTGCAGGCAACGATTGTCATTTGAATGGGTGGCCCATACAATGTCCAGTTGTTCAAGTGTGAACTGTAGGTATAGTGTCTGTTCCATATTTTGTGCACCTTCTACATATGTATCTTACTGTACATATCTCTGCATGTGTATGTGTAGTCACATGTATATCTATGTATATATATATATATATATATATATATATATATATATATATATATATATATATATATATATATATATATATATGTGTGTGTGTATGCGTGTGTGTGTGTGTGTGTGTGTGTGTGTGTGTGTGTGTGTGTGTGTGTGTATTTGTGTGTGTGTGTGTGTATCTGTATCTGCATATATGTGTCTGTGTATATGTTTCCTGGATATGTTGAGAGCTTCCACAATTTACATTTCCTATGGGAGCCAGACTGTACGGCATAATATGTTACCAATACCAGCCTAACATCATACAGGTGGGATGTAGCACTATTAACATCTTGTGCCCATGTCATGTCCAGGTTATGGAATCTGCAACACTTGGTAGTGTATTGCAGGGCGGACATGTTTGGCTGTGGGGGGGGGGTATACCTATTCATACAAGACGTATATTGTTTGGGGCCTCTCAACCCCGTTAATGGTGCATGTGGACATATTTGTTTTTGTTAATCTACCATGGCCACATAAACCTATAAATATATATATATATATATATATATATATATATATATATATATATATATATATATATCTCTGCTTACATATATAACTATGTCCGTATTTACCTACATAAATATATATCTGTGTACATATATGTACCTTGCTGTGTATATGTAGACATATAGGTGTTGATATATATATGTGTGTCGATGTAGGTATTTGCATGTATATATATATATATATATATATATATATAGTTCTGAATATATATATATATATATATATATATATATATATATATATTTCTGAATATATATATATATATTTATATATACATATATAGTTATGCTATATCTGTTTAGATATTAATATACTTGCACACACACGTACATGTAGATGTTGGTATACATTCTCTGTACTGTTGCATGGCTGGGCTGGATGATATGTTTGTGAAAACAGCAGATTTATGAATATATGGCATGGCTTAGTGGTCAAACACTATGTCTATGGTGTGCAGGGTCCTGGGTTCAAGACTTGCAGAGGCTGTTTATTTTGTTGCTGAGCAGAACATTGGCCATTGGATACTGAGTGATTAAGGCACTTTAAAGCACTTGTAAGCAGATTTGCACGGGTTTGCGTGGAAGTAAGCACTGCTAACTTTTGGTTACATTTTCTTACACTCAGTTAGTTTCTAAATTGCTTATTCTGTGTAAGCAGTGCTTACCCCCATGCAAACACACTTAAACATGTTTAATAGTGCTTAGATATGCTTACTACTGCTTATTTGTGCTTCGACCTGCTTACTAGTGCATTATTCATCATGACACTAACACTTCACATGTGCATTTCCTGCAGTACTCCAGTTCATAAATATATGTTATTTAGTGGGTTTTGCAATACAAATATAGGTTATACTGTGCTTTGCCATGTAAAATAGACTGTGCTGCAGTGGGACTCAAACCGGGAATGACTGCTTATTAGACAAATGCTCTGCCCACTAAACTATTGTTGTGCTGCTTCATTTGCATATATATTCCTTGTTATCCTCTTCAGCCTTTTAAGCTGCTTTAACCGTTGCTAAGGGATGGGCACACCCACGCACCTATGGTTAGTTCAATCGGATTTGTAAAAAAAATAATAAAAGGGTTTCTTCATTTTGATTATATGTACTGTTGCTGTTGTACACATGGGGGACTGTTGTTAGGGATATGAGGACACCTATGAGCAGTCTCACTCATTCCTTACCCCTTTTTGCTGTTCTTAATTATGGGGGCATGTTTATTCTGGGAGCTCTGCTCTCAGACATGCCTCCTGCACTCTTACACGCTCTGTGTAAGCCTTGGAGCTCGGGCAGCGTGCCTTATTAATATGCATGGCACCCTGCCATCTTGCTCCTAAATGTGCTATTCAGTGTAGGACTAAGCTAGTCCTGCATGGAAGTTTAGTAAATCTGGTGGTAAGTTTAGTATGAAGCGAGTTATGGCATGAATTCATATAACTATGTTAGTACCAGTTTAACCATTCTTGTCTATTCATATTCAAAAATGTTCAACTATTATAAGAAATATATAAAGCAATTATATAATGATATTGTGATTTACTGGATTATATAAGGATTTCCCAGAATCAGATTCTCGATAAGAATAAAAAATGCAACAGCATATATATTTTTTTATTTGGTAGAAAAATGGATTATTCTAAACCATGCATTCCTGGATTGTAACTCACTGATTCTCCCCTTAGACACAGTACAGTCTTTGAGACTACCATCAAAATCAATATAATCTTTTAGGTCTTCCATGCAAAAAGCATATGCTATGTTGTACAGAAGCAGGAAGACCACCCCCATGAAAGACACACACGTGGTAGAAAGCACACATAATACATGAAGGGAGACATCTTTTAGTTATTTATTTTATTTAAGATGCAAGATATCCAAAACAACAAATAAAAATACAATGTATAAAAAGAGAAAAGCAGCCATTACAAGAAAACACCCAGTATTCAATATTACAGAAAACTAATTCAAAAATATACAACAGTCAAATATTTGCATCTTGACTGTATTAAAACTGTTAACAGGGAAAGGGAATTCCTTTAAGTGTAATGTGGTTAATATTTATTGGAGGAAGAAAGAAAGTTAGGAAGGAGGTATTGGGAAAGAGTAGTAGAAGTATTAGGTTGTAGAGTGCCATTTTGAATGAGGGAATGCAGGCAAAGACAACAGAAGACTATGTTCATCTTATTCTCAACTTTGTTTGAGAATGATTGTAACTAAGTTTGAACTTTGAATATTTTAGTAAACTTTATTTTCTCTTTATGTTTCCAAAATGTAATTGATGCTGAAAAGTGTTGTAGGCATCTTTTATGGGTTTTTTTCTGTTTTCCCTGACTAATTATTCATTCATAATAATAACAGTAGACATTGCCTAACAGCCTTAAGTCACTGTAATGTAAAATACAGCAGTAGTGAGATGTGCAGCTTATTATCCAGTTATGTATGTCATCTTCTGTGTTAGTGTCCTGTAATTTATTTTAATTAATTATTTCAAGTGGAAGGCTTTATTTTAACTCTCTTTTGCTCTTTCAGTAAGAAGAGCAAAACAATTGCCTGAGATAAGGAGAAATCCATTAATATTCTTTGAAACTTCTCATACTATAAAATAATCCTACATCTAAATTTAGGGTGAAACATACTTGGAGTATAATATATTTAGTTGAGTTCATAGGTATGTGCTAGGCAATTAATATACAGACCTTTACAAGCCTAGCCAATAAACCAAATTTAAATGTTTCCCCCAGAATTAAGCAAGGTTACACAAGATAGACCAGGAGAGAATTTAAAGCTGCTTATCTAACTGTCTAAGATTATCAAGAAGATGGCAATGGTGCTACTGTGCTTGTCAGTATTTTGCAGAAATAACTGGGTTGAAACTTTTAGGAGTAAAGGGAATGTATTTTGTGGAAACTTGGAATCCAAGACTATTTCTGTCAATGATGAGCGTTCTATTGCAATGGCTTTGTTAAAAGCAGGAATAAGAGACTTAGAGGACAAATTGTTTAAAATAAAAAATGTAAACCTGGACATTGCTTACTTGGAAGAATGTTTAAATAAGCACATAGTCCCACAGGGGCTGCATGTATGTAAATATCCAGAAGGGTTTGTATATGATATTGTTATAGTTCAAGAGTTTAACCAAATATTTGATGAATGTGGTTTTAGGATGATGGCCTTAATGTTAAAATATGCTAAAAAGAAAGTTGAGTTTTTATTGAGAGAAGCAGAAAGGTTAAATAAGGCCATCAGAAATGATTTATTGTTTGAATTTCAGAAAGATGTTTATGAAAATTGTTTTGTACGGGTTGATAGAAAATGTGATTAAGTTATTTTAAGGAAACAAAAAAGTTAATTAGGGATTTAAAACAATATAAGGACAACAAAGCCTACTTATTTAAAGGGATATTTAATAGGAAAAATGTGTATGAATCTTTGACTATTGACAACACAAATGGCCCTATTCAGTTAGATAACAACTTAAGTGGGGGAACAGTTAATGATGGTGGTAACATGCAGGTCTTAGATGAAGTTGACAATACAAATGTGCCAGTTACTGGGCTTAAGACACCAAACCATTTGGATCCTAAAGTTGGTTTACATTTCATCACACACTCTGATGGGGGGGTTGATGAGGATGTGAATGAACAGGATTTTTATGCAGGCAAGGGGAAAGAGAAGAACCAACTGAAGACCAAAAAGAAGGGGAAGGTATAGTGGTTGGTGCAGATGGTGTGACTTTTTCTCTTAATGGTTTCAAGATTTTTAACCTGACTGGAACTGAAATTTTATTAGTAGACTTTCAACTTTTTGAAAAGGGTTTCAAATTTCTCTCTTCAGTTGGATCTGATGCTTGTGACACCCTGACTGAATTAAAATTATTTATTTGAAAGTTAAACCAAAAAGTCAAGAACCAAAGAATCCAAAAAAAATGCTCAATCCACCGGACACCTCAACAAAAGTTTTTATTCCAAAAATAATCCAAGTACACAAAGAACAAACAGATGCTTCAACACATAGAGATTAAGCCACCATAAGTGCTTTCATCCTCTGAATAATATGTTTACATGGTACTTCATCAGATCTTGATCAGCCAGGATTCCCACTCCTCTTTTCTTGATACACTGGAAAATATCAGGGTACAACCTAACACCCTAATAATGGGCGATTTTAACTACCCCACCATTAACTGGGAAAACTGCTCATGTACCATCTCTTGTGCTCAACATTTTCTGGAATTCATAAATTCCAATGCCTTCGATCAACTTATCCACAAACCCACCAGGGGCAGCAATATCCTAGACCTGGTTATTACCAACATGGGCAACCAGTGCTCCACACCAGAGGTCAATTCCTCGTTGGACAGATCCGACCACAAGCTAATCACCCTAGACATCCACATCCCTCCCCCAGCCCCCATTAGGGAAACCACAGTAAAACATTTCTCCAATGCCAACTTCACACTTCTTAAGACAGAAGTATCAAACTTCATGACACCCATGCTGACGGACAATAGAGGTATGACTGCTGAATCCTACACAAATGCACTTTATAAGTACTTACATGAGTGCATGGATCGTGCAATCCCTAACAGAACCAAGATGCTATCCTCCAAAAAAAGGAAGCCAATCTGGTGATCCCCAGCCATAAACAAACTCTACAACAGAAGAAAGAATCTGTTGCAAAAAAGAGTAAAATCCCATGACTGGAGAAACTCCCTGGTCAGCCTCAGTAAGAAGCTGAAATCCCTCATAAAATCCTCCAAAGCTAGTTATGAAAATAAAATCGCCACTGACTCCAAAAACAACCACAAAGCATTCTATAGCTATGTCAAGAATCTCAATGATAACACTCAGAGTTACAGCACAATGGCACTAAATATACAGAACCAACTGATATTGCCAACATCCTGGCAGATAGATTCAGGGCTAACTTTACCCCTGCCATCCCCTAAAGGGCCCATCTCTATACCACAAGAGTGCAAAGTTCCTGTAATCACAGCTGCACAGGTAAAAAACACACTATCCAAAGCCAAGAACACAGCATCCATAGGACCTGGCAACATCCCAGACTGTGTTCTACATGAACTACAGAATGAATTGGCACCCCACCTAAGTACCATGTTCAATCATAGCCTCACCTCAGGTTATGTGCCCATTGAATGACGCACCGTGATGGTTATCCCACTCCACAAAGGGGGAACCACCACAGACCCCAGAAACTACCACCCCATTAGCCTAATGAGCCTGGTCTGCAAGGCTATGGAATGTATCATCATGGAACTTATAAACAATGACAATGCTAATCTCCAAACTCAGGACCCCACCCAGTTCGGGTTTATAAAAGGCAGATCATGTCTCCTAAACCTGATAGACTTCTTTGAAGCAGTCAGCAAAGCTGTAGATGAGGGTAAGGTGGTTCACACAGCCTATCTAAATCTCAAAAAGGCTTTTGACACCATCCCCCACTCTGGAATTACAGATAAACTCACTAAACTAGGTATAAATCCCTATGTCACAAGATGGGTTGCCAACTGGCTCACTGACATAACCCAAACTGTGAAAGTAGCAGACTCCAAATCCAACTTCAGACCAGTGACAAGTGGAGTACCACAGGGTTCAGTCCTGCATCCCCTCCTGTTTGTTATCTACCTCTCTGAAGTACATGCTAACACAGAAGGTCTTTGGCTAATGAAGTCTGCAGATGAATGCAAACTAGGAGCCATAATCAAAACTCCAAAAGATGTGGACATCCTATGAAAGGGCCTCGCTGAGACAGATGCCTGGTGTCAAAGCCATGGCCTCAAGCTCAATGCCAAAAAGTGCATTGTCATCCCTTTTGGTAAAAACTCTATACCCATGAACTACCACATAGGTGGTAGTGTACTTAACACTGAAAGTGTGATAAGAGACCTTGGGACACAGGTGGACAGTAGTCTCTCCTTTGATAATCACATCGCCACAGTAGTCAGGAAATCCTTCTACGTGGCACACCTAATCACAAAAGGTTTCTCATCCTGGAAAAAAGAGGTAATTGTTCCCCTCTACTCATCACTCATTAGACCCATTATAGAGTACAATGCCCCTTTTGGTATGTACCTCACAAGACATCTACAACAACTGTAAAGGCCACAGAAATACCTCACAAAGAGGATTACCAGCCTCAAACAGATGCCCTATGCAGACCATCTCAAAAAACTGCAGCTTTACTCCATTGCATATCGCCTACTCAGAGGCGATCTCTGCCTAACACACAAAGCTATGACAAACCCAGAGCTTTTAGACATGCTCCACTTAACAAAATCCCAATCCCTATGAGCTACATGCTCTAGGGACCTAAACCTTGTCACCACATTAAACAGAACATGCTGGAAGGATAGATTCCTGTCCCAGAGACTTCTCATACTCTGAAACAAACTACCTATCTATATCAAACAAAGCTCCTCATTAGCACTCTTCAAGAAAAATCTTGATGATTGGATGAAAGATAGGAAATTCACCCTGGGGATCACTTCTGTGGCTCTGCTCGACAGTGGTACAGGAAAACAATTTTCTTGGGTAGCGAAAGTCAGTGTACCTTTTGGCTGGGCTTATATAGGCCCTAGGGCCAATAATACGCCAACCTTGTCCTTTTGAAATGGGAAATTATGTGTGTATTTAATTGTGATTATCAGAAATCCATTAAACTATATCGGCATTTTTTGGGACGATATTTTTGTCATATGGGATGGACCTGAGGATACTTTAACCCATTTCATTGAGTATTTGAACACTACCACAACTTTCTTAAGATTTACATATAAATATGATAGGACTGGGATTGATTATTTAGATGTGAGAGTGAACAAGTTTGAAGGATGTTTAAAATCTAAGATACATAGAAAAAGTTCATTTAGTAACTCTTATCTTCCCTACACTAGTGCACCCTTGGAAACAAAAGAGAGGTATTGTGAAAGGTCAGATGGTCAGGGCAGCCAGGATGACCTTGGAGAGAAATGACTTATTGGATGAAATAAAGTTGATTTCCAAACTATTTAATGACAGGGGGTACCCTGTAAGTTTAATTGAGGAAGTAGCCTTGGAAGTTATTGAAGGGTGGAAGTTCAACTATGTGCCCTTACTAGGTGAAACTCAGCAAATCCTTTCATGTCATAGGGGTGATGATGAGCAACATTTCACAAGGGCATTGGTGATTCAATATAGCCATGCTTCACAAGAAATTAAGGGCTTGGTTAAGGACAATTGAAAAACGTTAAAACTTAATCAAGACATTGTTCAAAAAATAGGTGAGAGCCCTAAATTCATTTTCAAGACGGGTACTAATTAAAAAAAAAATTGAGAGAAACAGGAATGAGATAAAACATCAGGGTGATTTTTGGAATTAGAAAATGTGGAAGATGTAGATACTGTAAATACATTATTTGTAAGGAACAAATAATCTTGGGCAATAATGTGTAGAGTGTTATACATTTTAGGAGGGGCAACTGTATGACTAAGGGTATAGTTTTCTTGGCTTTATGTAAAGATTGCCCTAGTTTTTATGTTGGTAAATCTGAAAGAGCACTGGAAAGCATATTTACGAACACATTTATAATATTAGGAGGAAGCGTCTGAATAATTCCCTTTATAAGCACCTCTCTGCACAGCCTAGTCATACTGGATTTCTTTTTGGAATTTTGGAACAGGTCTGTGTGGAGAAAGAGAGACTGGGAGAATTGGCACAGTTGTAGGGAAACCTACTGGCAGGTGAAGCTTAATGCAACTAACCCCCCCAGGTCTGAATGACCATATTTCTATTAAGCCATATTTAATAAAGAAGCTAGAAAATTTTAATATTGGTATATTTTGTACACTTGCATCAATATTTCATTAATGTTTTATGTTTTTTAAGAGATCATACTATTTTTACATAAAAAAATGTGAATTGTTTTTTATTTTTCCAAGTATGTTGTGATTGAGTTCATATACCTTAAGACAATTTGGCACCTTTTTTAAGAAACAGAATACTTAAATGGCTGTAATTGTATGTGTTTTTATTCACTTGATAAATCCCTGCATTGTGTCAGGGTGAAAGCTCTTGTGTGGAATTTTACTGCAATAAATTAACTGTGAGCTGTTTTCTGGTGTGCCTGAACCACTTTTTATTTTATTAGTTACCATTTGTGGTTACCTTCTGCTGTTTTTGTACTTTAATATCTCTTATCTGTTGAGGGAGGTTCATAGCTTTATAGGTTCATAGGAGGTTACTAGGCTATTGACCCGAGGTTGTTCCTAGCCTTGCCTATAGAAACCTGTCATAGATTCATACTAGGCTAATTGCCCTTGTGAGTCATTTTAAGCCTAGCCAATTATTCCCTGTGAGACTCAAACCCTATACCTTGTGTTTGTAAGACAAACACCTTCACCATTAGGCCACCCTCCAACACCAACTATTACACCCATCATTATATTTCAAGAGAAAAAGTCAAGTCAAAGCCCTAGATTATTATTAGTAATGATTGCCCAAGAGGGGTGTGGAAACTATTCGTGGCAAGAATTTGTGGTTTCTCATCCATTCATCCGAGTGCTTTTTAATTGAATATTGGGGGAATCCATCTGTCCTGTGAAATAATAAGAGGTCAAAGAGCATCAGATTTTTTTCATAGCTAAAAATCATAGACACAGATCCCTATGAAGGAGTCTGCAAGAAACTGAAAACAGAGAGATAGGACTTTCAGACTATCCTGGGAGCTAAGAGTTAAGAGTTTTGAAGTCACTGATCCTTTTAGTTAGGAATTTCTGATGTCTCACAAACTGACTGATACATCTAGACAAGTGCATGCCAAAAAAAACATTATATTCAATAATGGATCTGACGAAATATGGCTAAAGATGAATTAATACTTCTTTTGAATTAGAGGAGATTCATTTGGAAATTAGAAGAGGAAGACAGAAGGCTTTTTGAGCTAGTGAGGAGACAGGTTGATTAAAAGCTAAAGAATTATCAACATGGGTACCCAGAGCCCTCCTGATAGCTTAGTACAACTGTTCTATTGGGCAGTATAATGTATGGCATAAAAAAGTAAAAAGTGAAGACTAACTAGGGAAAAACTGTTTTTCTTCATTTTTACAATCAGCCTTCCCAGCTCTACTTGCTCCATTTGCCCTCTTGTCATTTGGGCTCACTCAACTCCCCTACCCTACTCCCATTCCCACCCACCCCCCTTTTCTCAAACCTATACTCACTGTTTAAATAGCTAAACCCCCTACCACCTCAGCTCCCAGCTTCCAACCAATCCTAACCTTACAATCATATTACATCTACCACCTCCACCTTATTACTCTCATTAACTCCTAACTATCCAAACTACTTTCACTCAACAAACAATATGTTACTCATCCTACTTAACTTCCTTCTTCTACTCACTCTTTCCTACTCCAGCTCCTATTACCCCATTACCACCACTCCCACGTTTCTCCTAGTATCCCCTTCAATCACTACAATCCACTAACCTCTGTTAATTTCACTATATTTCCCTCACTGTTTACTCCCTCTCAAACTCTATTACGTGCATTTAAAATGTTTCTTCATCCCCTTCCCACACTAAACCCAAACCCAAACGTATCCTTTACAGTCCCCTCATCGCATCATACAAACCCTCCTTTTCAAACCTCCTTCTAGACAGAGATATTCACCCCAGCTCTGGCCCTCCTCCAAAAAAACTATGGACTCCCACACTCTCTCCTCTAGCACCTACAATACAATCCCTAGCACCACACCCCCTGCCCCTAGTATTCCCTATCCTAACCCTCCAACCTATCTCTCCAAAACATTAAAGCTACTTTCCCTCAATGTTCAAAGCTTAGCCAACAAAGTCACTTCTTTCCATGTCCGCATCTCTCTCTCTGTTGCCCAGACATATTCACCATTGATGAAACATGGTTACAACCTCATATTTCAGACTCTGAAATTCTACCCCTGTTTACAATAACCCCTGCCTCAATCAGCACACAAAATGAGTTGTGGGCATTGCCATTGCTCAGATGAACTCTCTCTCTGTCCTCTACCTACATCTTCCAATTTCCACCCAGTTGAAAAACGTATACCTAACTGTAAGCTAAATAATTACAAAAAAACGTGCCATAGTAGCAATTTATATTCCACCCAGTAACAACATCCCCGCCCTCTAACACTTTCTCTCCTGGACATCCCAAAACATCCCTTATGGGTCTATCATTCTAGGAGATGTCAATATAGATTGAAACTCCCTTAATTCATACTCTTCTATTACAAGCATCAATCTCTATGGATTCTCACAGCTCATCAAATCTCCCATCCATATAAATAAGCACACAAATAACAGTGCTACCCTTGACTGGATCCTCACCTCAAACCCAAATCTATATCACTCTGCCACCACTCTACCTGAGTCTCTCAGCAACCATCTCCTTACCCAAGTAATACAACATTCACTCCATCTGTTAAAACCACACCAACATATAGACATTCGTAATTTGCCTAATTTCTGGCCAGATGCCTTCAATAATCTTCTCTCTTTAATTGGTTGGTCCTTTTTTTATGTTCTCCCTCTCAATGAAGTTGTGTCCAAAGATAATGACACCTTCCTAAATATCCTAAACTCCTATGCACCCATTAGAAAAATAAGAGCAAAAACAAACTTTGCCCCATGGCTAACCCAATCAACCTGCAAACTAATGCTTAAACATGACAATGCCTGGAAAACCTAGAAAAAAAATCAAACTCCCACTCCCATCTCCAAACTTGTAGAGAACTCAGGAACATAACTAAGAAACAAGCTGATCTGGACAAAAAAACAATACTATCAAAAGTCATTAAACAACCACCTCTCCAACCGTAAAACATTTTGGAATAGCATCAAAAGACGTTTACACCCTGATAACCCTTCTACCCCCAGCCCCTGTCCTAACAACACTCCAACAGATATCACCTCCTTTCTTAATTCTTTCTTCACTGACTTCTATAAAAACTTACTGAACCTGACAAAGCCCCCTCCCCTCCTCCGACCACCTTCCCTCTTTAAATTTCATCCAGTTCTGTCTTAAACCTGTCTCTATTGCATCCATCAAATCTCTCCTTACCAAACTGAAAACCTGCTTCTCCTCCACTCACAACTTACCCCCTCAATTCCTTCAGATCACAGCTAACTCTGTTGCATATCTGGTCTCCATATTAGTAAACAGGTCAATTCAAGAGTACACTGTCCCTAACATCTTTAAAAAATCCTTTGTCATAGCCCTGCACAAATCTGGCAATTCAACTGAACCAACCAATTACAGACTTACAGCCATACTACCCACGCTATCCAAAATCCTAGAAAAATATATTCTTGGCCAGCTTCTTAAACACATTGTAGAAAACAACTTACTAACTCCCACCCAGCATAGCTTCCACCTTCAACACAGCACCTCCACAGCTCTCATCTCATTTACCCAAACTACTGCCAAAGCATAAGATAATAACAAAATAGTCTCATGCCTCTTCTTGACCTATCTAAAGCTTTCAACACCATTTCCCATACCTTAGTTCTCTCAAAACTCTCTTCCCTCAGTCTTTCCTCTTCTACTATGCTATGGATCTCCAGTTACCTCACCAATAGATACCAATCCATCAAATGGCTTTCTGCCCATTCTCCCTTACTCCCAAACCAAATAGGCTTCCACCAAAAGTCAATCCTTGAACCTCTCCTTTTTAATATGTTTACAAATAGCCTTCACACTTCCTGGCCAAACTCCTCTCTAACACAATATGCTGACAACTCTACTATCAGCTCATACTCTGATAACCTTCCCCCACTCCTTGCACTTACTCAAAATTTCCTCCTTTCAGTCAAAACTTGACTACCCAATAATCAGCTACTTCTAAATCCTAAAAAACAAAACTCTTTCTATTCCTCCCTAAATCACTTTAGCAACACAAAAACACCTTTACAGTATCTTCTTTTAATAATACACTTATCTCTGTTGAGCAACATATTAAACTCCTTGGCGTGATCATAGATGACTGACTGAAGTTTGAGATTTATATACAGCAAATCATCAAAAAGACCCGCCAAATACTTGGGCTCCTATGCAGACATACAAAATACCTCATTAACACTGCTAAACACTCTCTAGCACAGACTTTCCTTCTCCCTACCTTACTATATGGAGCCCCAATTCTCACCCTTATTCAAGCCAATCTAATAGCTAGACTTGAAACCACTTATAACAAAATAGCCAGATTCACTGCCAACCTTCCCTACCACTGTCACCACTGCTTGGCTTTTTAAAATGTCCAGTGGTTAGTATTGCACAATCATCTCCTCCTTCCCCAACTCCATCTCACCCACTGCCTCTTAAACCAACCCCATCCACTGCCCTCCCCTTTCAAACCTCATCACTCCCTACTCTCCTAAGTGTTACCTATGGAGTACAGAACTAAACCTCTTAGACATCTATAAACCAAATAAAAATATCAACAAACTGTTTTACAGCCACTGCATTGCTACTGCCTGGAACAAACTTCCCTTTTCTCTTAGAACAAATAGTAACCCCCTCAACTTCAAAAAACTTTTAAAGGATCAATTTACTAAATCCTGGACCTGTGCCTGTCCCACTCCCACCTAATCTACCCCTTATTAGCTTCCTCTTTCCCTGCTCAGCTCTTTCACTTTCCCACAATCTGCTCATCCTATGTCCTTCAATAATCTTCCAACTCAAAATTCCTCTCTGATGGTAACTGTTATGCAGAATCTAACTTTAGCACTACATTTTATATAGTTAATTTGTATCACACCTGTTTGAAACCACTAATTGTGGTACTGTATTCTAATAGATTCATGTATAAGATGTATTTTACTTGTACAAGTATCTATGTATCTGCATGTTAATACCTTGATGACTTTTTTCTTATGTAATTGTTCTTTCTGTGGAGCTTTTCTCCTCAGGTCTCTGCTGAAAAAGGGCTCTGCAGCCCAACCAGACCAACCCGGTTAACACATGTCAAATAAATAAATAAATACATAATTGCCTTATTGAAGATATGATGCAAAATGTTTTGATTACCAAAATGAAATATTCTACAATTTTTTTCATATTTAATTTCAGACCATTGTTCTTGCTGTAGGATCTGACAACCATATACTGGTTCATTGCACAGCATTAGGATTTATATTCAGATTAAGTCTATTAATAATTCATATAGAGAACAGTGCCTAAGGCACTGACCAAACAATGCAACTGCTATCCACTGCTTCAGTGATTTTTTTAAATAAATTAATGAGGTTAGATATAGAGGACCTTCTTTGACAAGGCAGAACTGATGATGGTCTAGGGTTAAGGGATTTTCAATGTCTCCATAGTGTGTGCATATGTATGTAAAATGACATCTTGTTGATATTAACTTTATTTGTATTTCATGAACATAACACGTTAAAATGCATGGTTTAAGGTTTTCTTGTAACATATGTGTAACCATTTCATCATCATTAAAATAAACAGAATCCCCCATTTCTTTAACTCATTCTTTAAATTCTTTTAATTTAACTATTCACGAGGATATTACACTTACTAAATAATTTTCAATTACTGTAAATGCCACTGCATATTTTTCTGGCAGAGGACAAGATCGTTTTAAAATTGTCGACTCTGGTACAAAGCTTTTAGACAAACACACAATATCTCTTGTCATTCATATTCCAAAAGCATAAGAATAATGTGCAAAATTAGGGTCACTTTTCCATAACAATATTCAGTTTTTGCATAGGCTGATATCCTAGGCTTTTGTTTAGGACTTACATCTGATTTTCCAAGAAAGCAGTTGAGTGTGTCCACCAGCAACAAGCTGCATTTCATATGCTTTAATTGAATGTTTTATTAATTTTAATAAATTCAGCTCCAGATCCTATCTAATATGTCCTTGCCAATATTAAATGTGGGTTTTGATATTATAAAATAATGATATCATTATAAGAGAACAGTATATTAGGCATAATAGCTGTTTTTCCATCAAATTGATACTCCCCTTAAGGTTTTTAAGTATGAAATAACTGGTACTGCTTACTGAATGAATATAAATATGTCAAGATATTGTTGTAAGTTTTGTGATAGCCATATAAATACTGTATTAGAATTATTTAATTTAAGATATTTGGAAAGCATACCTCTTTTTTGTCTTTATTTTGTTTACTGGTATTTATAGTTAAAATATTACTCATAATCATGGCATATTTTTTACTTCCTTAATGCATTTAATTTATAATATATCAAGTGTTTAAGTGATTCTGATTTTAATTATTGGTGACAGATGCAAACTAAAGTTAAATATAACATTATATGACATGCTTTAACAAAACTAAGATCAAAATTATCCAAACACTAAAATCCATAAATTCCTACTCTGTTTAGCAATATGCTAACTGAACTATCTTTCTTACCTAACTCAAAACTATTTTTGAACACTAACACATTCAACATATAGCTCAAATGTCCATATTAAATGAAAATTAGATCAAACTTATTCAAACTCAAGATTCTGAGTCTTAAAATTGTATTGTTATGTACTAATATTAATCAATTTTCATTCAATATTATTTGATAATTCTTATTAATCATTCTTTCCCATTACTTTCTGTTTTATTTCTGAATTTATCCATATGTTTGATATAATGTTTTGTAAAATAACAGCATCTATGAGAAATTTTGTCATATTTGTCTTGTTGAAAATGTGGTTACTCTAGAATAATTTATGAAATTAAGATATTATAATCTTTAAGAAATACAAGACATATCTTGCATAAAAATAATCGTCAAGATAGTATGCACTAGGAATAATATATATATATATATATATATATATATATATATATATATATGTATCTACTTTCATTGAACAAATGTATGATCCACCGAAGGGCAAAACCATGTGCTTACTGCACTGAAACTGCACTCTACTTGGAAGGCACATATCACCAAAAACAATAGAAAAATGGTTATGTATAAAGGACATCAAGTGCTTCCTCTTCTATTAAATCAAAGTAACAAATTCCACCGGGAAGGTGCACCCTTAGCAAGACAAAACCAAAGTGACAGAAAATGCATATTCAAACAGTTTGATGTAGATTTTACAATGACATCACTGATTACATCTTTAATCCATGTTGACATAATCACATTTATGTTCAGAGATAGTTTGGAATTGCAGATGCCTCTGAATCAGAACTCTTTTTTTAGGAGAAGGAGGACAAGCTGCTGACATTCTCCTAATTTCATCCACTCGATTTATCTCTCGAACTATAGCTGTTAACACCATATAAACATCACAAGCATGTTTCTTAGTTATATATTTAAATCTGCTATGCTAAGCTTCTATGGCATTCTAAAATTTAAGTAAATAAAATTTCCAAAATTGCACTGGAAACAGTGGCAGAAACCTCATGTAAGCTTCAGAACAGGTGCTAAATGAGCAAGATTTTCCCCATACAGTTACCACTCTGCAAAGTACTTTAACAGGTCCTTTCCTTCACTTGGAAAAGTAGCTTTTAGTCTGACAAAGGTCGGACTAATGTCCTATTCATCTAAAAATGCTAAGGTTGCAAATTGTTTAACAGCTAACTGGAAATGCATATCAGAATTATAAGTTGAGCCCAAACCAAGTAATTGAACTTTAAGCCAAATATTTCTTCGAAAATGTAAAAAGCATCCCTTGCAGGTCACTTTGTTAATATTCATTCTAATACTTTTGACAGCAGCTATTTTGAAGTTACACAATATATATGACACTTCACATTCTAAAACCTGTCTTCTAAAATGACACTGCCACATATAATTGTAACAATGGAGGAACTTTTCACTCATCAGACAAAACACAAGAGGTACACTTTTTGTATATTCACCATATTATACCATAGAATGTATGGTGTACAACTGCCCACATTCTGTACCTCTCACAAAATACATTTTATTATTATTATTTTGTATTTGTTGACCGGGCTAGTCTAGCTGGATACATATCCATTTTCAGTAGAGGCCCGGGGAGGAAAGCTCCAAGTATGAGAAGATTACTCCATACAATAGTTAGAATAAAAAAACAAACTTAAAATATATCATAAAGCAAAAAATGTTTGTAAAGAGAGTACAAGTAATTTGTGTGATCCAAGTTACAGAGTCATGGTATAGGTTTAAGCAGCAATCAAGCCATGATTTTTCTGGTACAATCAGCACAAGTTTATACAATATTTGAAAAAAAAATAAATTGACATTCACTTAGTCAAAGAGGGAGAAAGAGAGTAGGCTGGAAAATATAAATAGTAGTAAAGAGTTAGCTTGTAATAATTAAAAGTGTGGTGGGGCAGTAGCCCAGGAGGCAGGGGAAAAGGGGAAGTGAAAGGAGGATAAGTAATATTTAGTCAGGCATTGAGCAGGGACAAAGCCAATGTATTTTTAGGTGATTTTTGAGGTGTTTCTTAAAGAGTGGAGTAGATGAGAGAGAGGTTAGTGTTTTAGGAAGGTTGTTCCAGATTCTGCCCACATTGGTAAAGAGTGAGTCACCAGCTTTGTTGTTGGATTTATTGTTGGCAATTAGTAACTTGCTAGCTGAGCATAGTGTTGTAAGATTTTTATATGGGGAGATCAGGTTAGAGAGGATAAGAGTATTAGTAGGGTGGTACAGAATTTTTTGTGTGATCACAAGTTGATTGTATTGTAGTTGGTTTTGTAGTTCTAACCATTTGAGTTGTTTGAGGTTGAGACAGTGGTGGGTTCTATAGGGAGAGCCAGTGGCAAATCTGACTATATTATTATAGCTAGTTTCAAGCTTGGTAAGATTGTCCTTAGATAGATTGGTATAAATGGCAGAAGCATAGAATAGGGTAGAAGTAAGATGAGCCTGGGCAATGGTGGTTCTAGCCAGTTGTGTAAGTAAGGGTTTGATTCTATACAGAGAGCCTAGTTTTTTATTGATAGTTTGAATAGTATTATTGATATGGTCATCAAAGCTGAGGTTATGATCAATGGTTATGCCCAGAAGGTGTGCAGTAGGATCAGGGGAAATACAAGTTCCATTATAGGCAGTAATAGTGAAGTGGATCTGTGTAGATTTTTGGGTGGGAGTGAAGAGTAATACTTTGTTTTTTTGGGGGTTGAGGAGGAGACATTGTTCAGTAAACCACTTTTCAACACAGTTAAATACAGTTTGAGTAGGGGTTTGGAGAGAGGATGAGGACTTAGCAGTACAGATTAGAGTAGAGTCATCAGCATATTGTATGCAAGTGGCTTGTGGAACAACAGTGTAGAGATTGTTAATAAAAATAGAAAAAAGAAGAGGGCCTAGGATAGAGCCTTGAGGGACTCCAGTGTTGACAGGGAGGGGTGTGGAAAGAATATTGTCCCAGAGCACTGCTTGATATCTGTTATCTAGATAGGATTTAAACCAAAGAATAGCTTGTGGGTCAAGAGAATGGGCTTTTAGAGTACTGATAAGTAAGCTATGATTGACCATATCAAAAGTGTTTGATAGTTCTATAAATAGAGCAGATGAGAGAGAGTTATTGTTTTGATTCCTGTTAATACAGTCAGTAAAGCTTAGTAGGGCAGTAGTGGTGCTATGAAAGGGTCTAAAGCCATGCTGACAGTTAGCAAGTAAGTTATTATGGAGCAGGTGTTGAAGTAGTTGATGGTGGATACATTTTTCCATTATTTTGGCTAATGGAGAGAGTAGAGCAATTGGTCGGTAGTTGGAAATGTCAGTGGATTTACCTCCTTTATGTAAAGGGATTATATGGGATACTTTCCATATGGAAGGGATGGTACCTTCTGTGATTTTTCTGTTTATAAGGATGGATATTGGATAAGCTAAGGCTTTGGCAGCTACTTGAAGGTATTCTGTTGGGAGGTTATCAGCAGAGGCAGTGCAAGGTTTGAGTTTCTGAAGGAGTTTACAGATAAAGGAAGTTGGAACAGGTTGTAAATGTAAGAAGGGAATTGAACTGTTTGTATTTTGTAAAGGAGAGGGGGTGGTGGGTGTTAGTGTTTTTGTTAAAGTTTGAATAGCTTAAGTGAAGTAGTTGTTAAAGGTATTGGCTATTTGCAAAGGACTATCATGGGGAATAGAGTTTGGGGCTGGAGTTCTAGCCTGCCCTGATTTGAGAAGTTTATTAATGCCTGACCAAAACTTTTGAGGGTTGTTAGAGTGTGATTGTTGAAGTTTGGTATAGTAGTTTTTTTGTCTAACAAAATGTGTTTTTTGGTAGCGTTTCTTAATTGCTTAAAGTATAAGTGATCAGCAGAGTTCTTTGAGGCTCTCCATTTAGCCCATATTTTGTTCCGTAGGAACATTTTTTCTCTGGTTTGTTTTGTGAGCCAGGGGGCTATTTTAGTCCTTACATAGGAGGAGTGGATGGGGGTGTGGCTATTTAGGATTTGAAGGAATGAAGTATTAAAGTAAGAGACTGCTTCATCCAGTTTGAGTTGCTTTAGAGGTGACCAATTACAGGCTTATAGCTCGTTTTGAAAGTTTTCTGCTTGGAAGTATTTTTTAGAAAGAAAGGTGACCATATTGTTATTATTAGAGCTGTATTTCTTTTGTTTTATTATGAAGATTAGTACATGATCACTAATGTCGTCTGGGAGTGTTCCGACTTTATAAGAATCAGGATGACTCTTTATAAGGATCTAATCGAGAGTAGTTTCCTTTTTACTAGGTTTATGGAATCTTGTGGGGGAGTTTATAATTTGAGTGAAGCCAAACAGGTTTATGTGGGTGTTTGGATTAGGGGAGTTACATGTGGTCCAGTCTTTGTTAAAATCGCCAAGTACTATAGTTTCTTGAGGTAGGAGAGTAGATAAGCTGCTAAGAATGTTTTCGAGAGTGGTAATATTATTAACTGGAGGGATGTAAGAGCAGATTATATAGATAGATTTAGCACTATTAATTTGAAGTTTAACAGTAAGAGTCTCAGCATTGGTATTTGAGGGTAATAACACATCAACGGGTGAAACAAGAAGTTCAGATTTATGCAAGATGGCTACACCTCCACCTTTTTTGGATGTACGGTCGGATCTTAGGATGTTATATCCAGATGGGGTTATTTCTAGGTCATGAGTAGAGGGTTTTAACCAAGTTTCAGTTAGGCAAAGAATATCAAATGCATGAGCTTGTAAAAGAGTATGCAGTTGGCTAATTTTGTTATTAATGCTATGGATATTGAGTTGAGCTATTCTGAGTGTGTTTCCTGATGTTATAGAGGAGGAAACATCATTAAATGATTGTTTTTGTAGATTGTCAGTTTGTGGAATTGGGCCAAGATTAGGATGAATGTCTCCGCCTATTAGAAGGTTTAAATAATGTGTCATTGCAGTTTTTATAATTTTATAGTACTTGGGTAGACTTATCTTGTTGGGGAAGTAAGTAATGTGGGTATATCTGTGTAACCTAGGAAGTAGGTAGGTTGAAGTAAAGGTAATGTTGCTGTGAGAGAGAGAGTTAGGGTGTGTAGTTGGTATTGTTTGCTGTTGAGGAGGTACTTTACAGACCAGAGAGTAGTGTTCATAGTAGGTAAGGGTATAAGTTAAGATAAGGAATATTAATGAAGAAGAAAAGAGAAGAGAGTTTTTGAGGATAGGTGTATGTACATAGGCCATATTGTAATAGTATGGTAGAAAGGTTAAGTAAGTTATAAGGTAGGGTAAAGTGAATAATTATGTAGGGAAGAAAGATATATAGTATGATAGGATAGTTAGAGGAGGTTTGAGAGAGACTAGGTATGAAGCTGAAGGTAAAGAGGAGTGGTCTAGTAATATGCAGTAGTGTGCAGATGATTGAGGAGGGGGGATTAGGGGAGGCGTTGATAAGTTTATGTGTAAGGTGATAGGTTGAGAGGAACAGTGGGTGTGTCTAGATAGGTATAAGTTAAACAGCACTGGGGGTGGGTGGGAATTGGGGGTAGGGTAGGGGAGTGGACTGAGCCCGCAGGGCGAATGGAGCGGGTCAGAGCAAGTAGAGAAGGAGACAATCAGTAAGCAGTAACAACCCAGAGAAAGAAGGTGGAGCAGGTAAGAAGGTTTCAGTGGAGCAGGTATAATGGAAGACTAAGGATAGTGAGGAGGGCAGAATAAGGAAATTACTAGTCTGCAGAGGGTAGGGGATGAGAAGAGTGCAGAGAAGGAGCAGGAAGAGATAGATTAGGAGAATAGCTAGGCAGTAGGGCAAGGGAAGAGAAAAGAAGGAAAGAATGTAATGAGCCGAAGCTAGTAGAATTAAAAAGAGAGTAAGGGGACTAGGCTAGGTTAGGCTGCCACCTAGTGGCCAGAGTTAGTATAACATCAGGTGACAAAGTTCAGAGGTATAGCAAGTAGGGAAGGGTAAGCTAAATGGCAGGGAAGCAGTATATAGATGATAATGGTCCTAGGGAGGAGTCTGGCTGCTGGCTTTCCTGACTCATGATCTAACAATCAGTTAATAGGGTTTAACAAAAAAACAAAAACAGATTTGTTTACAACAAGGGGCAATGATAATTCATACTTTGCCAAGTACAGTTCAAACAGGTGAAAAGTACTGGGGCAGCAGAAAATGAAGGTCCAAGTTGGCAGGCTGGAGGTAGATGAGGGAATCCTTAGTAGTCAGGCAGGTCCCTTATTGCAGGGTAGTGGATAGAAAGTTTGCCAAGTACAGTTCCAACAGGTGAAAAGTACTGGGGCAGCAGAAAAGGAAAGTCCAAGTTGGCAGGCTGGAGGTAGATGAGGGAATCCTTAGTAGTCAGGCAGGTCCCTTATTGCAGGGTAATGGATAGAAAGAGCTATGAGAGTAATACCGGGTCATGAGCACACAGCAGCCAGGAAGAAGACTGAGGAGTAAACTCAAAAATTTACACCCCCTCCATCAACCAAACATCTGATTTGCTTATATCAAATAGATTTTGTGTAGTTGTAGGCATTACATAGATTATATATTACCATCACATAGTGTTTTTTGTATAAATACTCCATCCTTTAACAGAAAGTCAACAGGACAAATATCTGCTAATGTTAATGGTGATGTTAACAGACCTCCTCTCTGCTTAATTCTCACTCTTCTGACTGTTTATAGCAAAGTTCTCCTACTAGGCCCATTTGCTGTGAAAACTAATGACGAGGAAGCTACAGTGTCATCAACTATTATAGATGGGGAATCTCTTGATAAAGTAGCTCTTTGCCTTACGTGAAGACAAACTGAATATTTTTCTACCTCCTATGGTTTTCCTGAATGATTATGCTCATCCAATTTAATTTATTTTTCCCTCATGTGACAGTGACAGTAATAGTGCTACCTCTACATATTTTTAAATTTTTGTCTTCTTCTCTAAATGGTAGACATACCCTTCCATAATCAGAATCTCACCTCCTTGCTGAGATTTGGCTGTGCAGTAGATTTTACCCAGGACTCCAGGAGTGCTTCTACACAAATTCACCATGATAGTTGATACTTCCTTTTCGAAATTAAAGCTATATTACCTTTACTAATAGTCGGTGTGTTTGTTGTGCAATAGGTTTTCAATAATTTGGGTTTTCATTCAGTTCAATTTTCTGTGCAGTAATCTTGTGGTTTTGCCATTCAGTGGATCGTACTTTCGTTCAATGAAAGTAGATCCATATATATATAGGAACACGTATTGGTTTGTTTTTAAAAATTTTTGGACTATATCTGAAGTCTTTCATGAATCATCTGTTAATATCGGAGGAATGTGCAGTTGATTCCGAGGCTTGACGGAACCTTGATTTGTGGTTTATCTGAGACACGGCTCCTTGGGGTTTGATATTTCATTTCAACTTTGTTAATTCGTTTGGGTTTTGGTGTTATCTATATATATATATATATATATATATATATATATATATATATATATATATATATATATATATATATACACATATATATATATATATATATATATATATATATATATATATATATATATATATATATATACATATATACTACTTACATATGTGAGAATACCTAAAGCCAATTGCCTTAATATCATCTACATATGGTCCAAAACATGGGAGTTGACACCAAACTATGCATGCATCAAGGTACAGCCTTGGCGAATGAAGTCTCAAACATTTAAAACTAAAATAAACACTCACTACTTGTAGGGACAACCACCCCTGCATTCTTCACACTTCCTGCTAATTACATATACCAACTCTGAGACTGCACAGTCCCCAGGGAAAGGGAATATTCCACTTGCATGGATTGTCAGGCTTGCGCACCTGTCAAACAGCTGCCTAGTTGACAATATGCAGTTGACTAGACAGCTGTCAACATGAAGCACACTTGAAAAACTCACTGGCATGCACACACACACACACACACACACACACACACACACACACACACACACACACACACACACACACACACACACACAGTTCTTTTTATGACTATACTTGTTAATCTTGACATCTATAAATATGAAATCACACAGAATTCAAAATAAACACTGATATCAAATTAACTCATTAAAAAAAAAAATCATTAGCCTACAATGACAAAAACAAACAAACAAACACATACAAGCAAGCATTTTCTTTTTTCATACCATACAAAAAAAAATCAGCACCTACAGACACACTATGACCAACTAATAGTTTTAGTAGTACTAGTAATACTGTAAGGGAAGAGTTTTTATTTTATAATGTACTGTGTAGTGTTGGAGCAATGGACAATGTTGGGTTAGGGTCTGCACACATTAGTAAGAAGAGATGGTGAGAAACTGCATGTTGATCTTACCAATATGTGTTAGCACTAACCCATATCCTGTTATTGCTCCTATCCTCAACCCTACAGAGTATATTATGAAAACACCTTTCGCTAACAGTGCCAAAACATAAAACACAACACATTATTCACATATAACAGACATGTACAGCACTAACTTTATCCCCTTACCTAACTGTTATTCTAACTTTAACCCACAAACGTTTGTTCATATATACTTAATCCTAATGCTGAAACGTTTGGTAAATCCAAAACTTTTGGCATTAATTAAGATCCCAACTTAACTTCACACAAGCAAACCTTAGGTACCACTGGGAAGTGTCGATCTTTTCAACACTTGAGAGCACACACCTGCAACAAAAACACATTCCACTTCACTCTGTCAACATCATATCCTCAAAAAAGTGAACTATAATCACTAATGCATATGCATGTGCATGTGCAGTTATAAAGAGAAATCTGCACAGAATCAGAGATATTCATATATTTCTGCACTATTATGTTATTTCAAAGAGTGAAAAAAAATCCTTTATTTCATATAGAGTAGGTTATTTTTCTCCATGCTTGCCTCCCCCTTCATCTTTCTGTTTTCTTTTAGGCTTGTATTGGAAGGGAAAATATTTAAGACATGGAAGATCAGACATGTAGTCAAGGTTAACTGGAGGGATGGACAAGATGTGAATGAAACAATTAGAAGCAGCTCTATTCAGGTGAATAGCAAAGAGACTGAGGAGGTTTGGAGGGAATTTCTGAGGTAATATGTTGGAAAGAAGACAACAGTAACAGTATGAACACTATGTATCATGAAGTAAAAGGAGAGAGAGTGAGGAAGGAGCTTCAGTAAGTAATCTGCTCAAATGCATCCGGTATAGAGATATTTAAAAATCTGTACATATTAAGTAGCAGATGTTAGGATAGTGACATGCATGTATATACACCATTATTTGTTTATAGCACTTTCTTCTCAAAAAAGGTCATTCTCACATGTTTCAAGAGTTCATCGAAATGTTCCTTCCACCTACTAGCAATGTTGCAAATCGATAGTAGCATTTCTTAACCCTTGACAAAGCCCAGTCCAGATAAACTGTTCTATACAGAAAGAGATCCATGAATCCCTAAATCTGCACTTTCAGGAACCATGAACAATGAAAACTTGAGGATTATTGATCATTTTGTTGTCTGTGATTCATAAAAGCACAGAATTTGGGATTTGTGGTATAATTTTTTGCATTTTCCAACTGGTTGGAGGGTGTATGTAAAGAGGTGGCAGCTTCTTTTAACCTTTATTTACTTTTCATATTCTTTACAGTTATTTAAAGTTATACTTTACACTTATGATTTTAGAGTGGGACCAAGATATTTTAGAAGAAAATGGTGAGTATACCCCATTAAATGCTATCCTTTGCTTATAGAAAGGATTCTAGACCAGATGTTGGAAAATGTATAGAATTGATATAAACAATAGACGCTGAAGTAATTTGCCATCATTTTTAACTCTACCTTTGCACTACAGCATACAGTGCATAAACCCCCGAGGACATTTTGGTGGACATCTTCATATTTAAATTAATTCCAGAGTTTATGTTTTCCTTCTACTGATGTCACTGAGGAAAACAAGGAAGTTTAATCTCAGTGATGTAGGCAGAGGTAAAATGTCTGTTGAAATAACAGACTTTAATGAGTGCACTATGGAACATGCATAAAGGAGCCCCATTGAAGTCTGTGGTTGTAGCTAATGTTCCCCCATGGTAAAGTCACAACGGGCAAATCTAAATTGCTTGGGACATGGTTTAATAAGACATTTTCAAAGCTTTTTATTAAAAATGGCTCAAAAAAGAAAGGAATGAAAGGTAGGCAACTGACTCATGTAATACTGCAATGTTTATGTAAATGTCAGTAAATTGCTTTAATTATATATAGATGTGTGTTAACTTGGGTAGATCACTGCTGTCTTTGAAACCATTAGTTCAGTTTGGAAAGTAAAACTAGAAAAAATGGAAAACCAAACAAAACTTGTATTACAGCATATACTGCAACAAGAAAATTTCAGAATCATTAGGCATATAATACAAATTCTGTCTGAAATAATAAACACATAGAAGGAGAAGAAAATCTGTCATTAAGAAAGTAAATAAAAATCCATGCAGCTGTTTTGATACCAGCACTTACTGTATCTCTACCACCAGACAGATAGTACTTCTACTATTTCACTGCAAACTTCTCCCCTTTCAGCTCACATAAGTAAGAACCTGGAACCATTGATTTGCACTTTCCAAATGTCAGTCTAACCAGTTTGGTTAGAATGGGCATAATTAGATAATGTAGCAATATTCTCATGTTTATTGACAACTGCCTACAACTTAAACCATCACAGTGTGAGGAAAATGCAGATATTTAATGCTTTTGGAGCTAAAACTCTAACATGAAGACACTATAAATAATAAGCATGTTGTCAGTACCAAACGACAATGAGCTAAACATATCATACATAGATAAGAACTAACACATAGACCTCTTAAATAGAACCTAAGAGACAAACACTTCAACAACCTAAAAAATACACAACACAGCCAGAACTCACCCTGAAGCATTCATAAAAAAATTGGAGAGTCTCAGTTCATAAGCCCATAAGGCAAACCTCCACACAGTTTAACACCCTATTCATTGATCACTACATTGTGAGACACCAATGTACCACTCACCGGGCTGTGGAGGGGAAAGGGTCATGGTCAATTGGTTATTAGGCACAAGGAGTTGCCACACCATGCAAGCACTCAAGTCTTTGCACTACAAGTACACACATGAATTTGTCATAGTGCACGTGGGTAAATGACTTTGAAATGTACTTTCCTGCACTATAGGAAGAAAGAAAAAAATGATAGAGTTCTCAGAATATGTCTACAAAGGAAGTACGAACCTAGACTTGAGCAACATTTTGCCATAACCAAACATGATGCCTTAGTAGGAATAAAAGATTATTGAATCCAACAATTGGCTTAGCTTCTGGTGCCATTCAAAGTGGCTCTAGTATATATCAGCCTAGGAGGAGATGGTAGACAGTCCTAACTCATTTGTCAAGGATGTCATGCACCTATCTTCTGAAGCTGTTTGTATACTGGCAAAACTTTTTCCACCACCATAACTTCTTTTTAAGCTTCCAACAAATCACATAATCTGAAAAACATAAAGGTATTTCTGATAAATGCTAGGAGCCTTAACTTAGGACTCCGCTTCCTACAAGCACTCCTTACCCTGGAAGACATTGGCATGTACATCATTAAAGAGACCTGATTTAAGATCATTAAGAGCACCAAATCAATGCAGGGTTTAAACACCTACCACACATTCAGGCCAACCAAACAAAATGAAGACACACACACACATTCATTCCCAGTAAACTAAATGAAAACACTATAGGCAGTGGTGTCTCCTTAACTGGAAAAAAACAATTCTCCCAAGACTAGTTAGACAAGATAACACTTTGGAACTCCTCCACATCCAACATCAAAACCCCTTTGTTACATCATGGCTAATTATATGGTCCCACTATGTTTCTCTCGGCCTGTAACTCCTGCCTAACTAGCATGGATTCCTATGCATTATGCCAAACAACACTTACCTAGAGGACTTCAATTACCCTTCTGTTAACATGCATGCCCATTGATTTCTGCACTTCATCAGTACAAACTCTGTGGACCATTTAGTCCATACCCCAAAGGAACCAAAAAATCCTGGACTTAGTCCTCACCACTATCAGGCAGCTTTGCTCCCTACCAATTGTGACTCCCTTCCTTGTCAAAATGAACAACAAATCAGTCACATGTATCTTAAGACTGAAGTCAGAGGCATCCTCCAGTATCTTGGTATTCAGAGATTATGCCATACTATATATACTCCACAAATAGTCCTCACCATTAGCTATATACATTATTTTGTGACATTGCTTACCACCTGCCTCTATACATGTCATATAAACCTTATGATGCACATATGTTAAACAAATGTTAAATAAATGTTATATAAATAAATAAATAAATACATTAATAAATATATATATATATATATATATATATATATATATATATATATATATATATATATATATATATATATATAAAATTGTCTCTGAACCTGCTCTATACCCCCAACTCTTAACTACAATATTAACATTTTCTGCCCTGTCTAGTTCCTTCCATCACCTCATTTTCTTGGAATTTCTAAGCATTAATTGCATCTGTTATCTATCTGACAAACCCACTAATACACCTCTTCAGTGTTCAACATCTGCTAATGCATACTTTACATAATTATACTTTAATAGTTGCCTCCAGTTTCATGTGAATGTAATATAATTAGCAAATGTACAACATGCAATTGTCAACGTATATTATTTAAAGTCTCTTCATGTATGTTTGTAATATGCTTGAGCTTTTTCTCCCCAGGCTTGTGAAGAAAACTGTTTCTGATTAAACCCAGCTGGAGAAACACAGAAAACAAAAGCAAAATAAATAAATAAATACAAATTAACATAAATAAGGACTGACCTAAGCCAGTTCGGATTTGTGAAGGGCAGGTCCTGTCTACTTAACCTGTTTTAATTCATTGAGAAGTTTACTGAAGCTAGGGATGAGGGAAACTCATATTGCATATCTAGACCTCACAAAGGTGTTCAACACCACTCTACACTCAAGTATCATAGATAAGCTATTCTAGCTAAATGTTAGTCTCTATGTACTTATTGAGTAGCATTTTGGCTCACAAACAGAACCCAGGAAATCAGGGTGGGCTGTTGTACTTCTTCCAAAAGGCATTAGCAGAGTACACCAGGGTTCAGACCTTGTGTCAGTCCTTTTTAGTAGTTATCTTTCAGAGGTGAAAGCTACTGTTAATGGTTTATGACTGACAGGTTTGGAGATGACTGTAAACGTAGTGTCATCATAAACTCTCTCGAAGGGCACCGGGATCCTCCAAGATGGCCTTTCCCAAACCAATAGCTGGTATGAAAACCATGGACTAAAAATGAATGCCAAGAAATGTATGACTGTATCCTTCAGTAAGCAAGATGTCCCTTGTAGCTACCAAAATGACAACACCCTGCAAAATATATACAGTACTTTGGCACCTGGAAATATATGTGGACAATGAACTGTTCTTTGATCACCAAGTACCCACTATTGTAAGAAAGTGAATTTTCTTTGTGCAGCATATTACTAAGAGTATGGCATCCAAGTCAAGGGATATAATCATTCTACAATCAACATTAATCAGGCCGACCATTAGATATACTGGTTCCTTCAGTATGCAACTGTCCTAAAATTTTACACAAGTCAAATGACCACTATGCAGACCATCTGAAAACCTTGTCCCCTCTTCTTACTCTTGCTTTTTTCCCACTTTCTGAAAGTTAAGAAAGTTCAGTTACAGATTTGCTGTTCTGAACTGTTTGAAAGTTTCTAAAAGGCCAGTGCATGCTTGGGCTAAAGGGAAGTCTCTGTGTTCACCAGTGGCAGTGGTTAACACTGAACAGCCTGCCTGTCCCTGGAGGAGTGGTTACTGCCTAGAAGCTGTAGTTTTATTGGCCATTTTGGGTCAATTCTAAACTCCTTTATCTCTCTCTCTTAAAACCCTACAACTCTCTTTTTGCGTGGTTTTGCGCACTGAGCAGCGTCGGGCAGTGCTGCCTAAACAGGTTTAAACTATTCCAGGCTTCACAAAGTTTGCTCTTCACTTTTTCCCTTAGAACTGTTCAAACACTCAAAGTAATCACTCTATTCTCTTTCTAAAGCCCTGCACTTGCTCAGCTCTTATAAGGAAACACTAACTAACTAGAGCACTACACCCTCCTTGACTTCTCATACGTATTAGGCTCCCGATTGGTCTTTCCTGATCAAGTGAAAAATCAGTTCCCTTCCCTAATCTGATCAGTAAAAAAGCAGTTCCCTATACTAATCTGGTATGTCCAAGGGTCAGTTTCAGGGTTACTCTCCAGTCCAGCTGGTGAATCTGGGAATTTTGAGGCAATGTTACAATTGCCTTATGTACACAGACAACCCTCTCCTCCTTCCAACAAACTATAATACATGTGAGAGATGCAATTACACAGCCAAACTGGAGGCAGAGCTCTCTCAACCCAAGACTGACACAGTCAGTCAGGAGGAAAAGGTAACCACCTGCACCACAAATCCAGTCTCACACAGACCTATTGCATCTGCATTCCCAACACATAAACACACAAAAACATACTCGGAGGCTCTAAATAAAAATCTGCCTAAACAGCAAAAACATCCTAAGCAGATATCCAAGCAACAGCCATCCCTCAACAATACCCACGAATCACATATCTCACAAAATCAGTGTGTCTCACAGTCACAGCCCTTAAGGCCAAACAACACACCAAATACACTTGTTATAGGGGACTCTATTGTCCGGCACACTGACGTCCCGCTCACCAGACTGAACAAGGAGAAGGTCACTGTAAGCTGCCTGTCGGGTGCCAGGATCCGCCACATAATGCAAGCACTCAGATCACTCCAAAGCAAGTCCAGGTATGACCATGTCCATGCTGTTGTGAATGACCTGAGACATACCTCCCTGGACTACATGAAAAGAGACATAGAGGAGTTCTCTGATCATGTAGTCCAGGCTGGTATGACCCTGACCTTGAGTAGCATCTTGCCCTCACCAAGAATGATGCCACAGTATAAAGACAAAATGATCAGTTTCAACAATTGGCTAAAGTATTGGTGTCATTCAAAGGGGATCCAGTGTCTGCCAGCCTGGGATGACATGCTCGACAAGCCACGTTGCTTCGCTAGGGACGGCTTGCACCTGTCACCCTTAGGCTTTCCTATATTGGCCAAGGCTCTTGCCACCCCCATAGTGCCTTTTTTAGGCAAGGCTACCCACCTCCATAGACAACCCAAGGATAAAAAAACTAAAGGTAATGCTACTCAATGCCAGAAGTCTAAACCTCAAGATGCACACACTCGAGGCTCTCCTCAGTATGGAGAAAATCGATGTCTGTGCAGTAACAGAAACCTGGTTCAAGGCTCCTGAGAGCACCCCAGCACTACCAGGTTATAACTCATACCATGCATTTCGGCCCCAAAACTTGGACCAAAGCACAAAAGGAGGGGGAGTATCTATATTCATCAAAGATACCTACACCTCCAGGTTAGTGGCACTGCACGAAGCATCGGAAACCATCCATGTGCAACTAACAGCAGGCAAAACTGCCTTTCAGTTTGTAGCCTGCTACAGAGCACCCTCCCTATTACAGGAACCCCACTTGGCATTCCTGAAAACACTGGATAATATGAAGGTCTCTCCAAACACTGTTATTGGGTGATTTCAACTACCCAAACATTGACTGGGAAAACTACTCAAGCCCAAACGCCCTCAACCAATGGTTCCTTGAATTTATAAACTCTAACACGATGGAACAACTGGTCACCACTCCCACAAGAGGGAACAACATATTGGACCTGGTCATCACCAACATGGGGACTCTATGTTCCACACCAGAGGTAAACCCCTCATTGGTAAGATCAGACCATAAACAAATTTCCCCTGGACATCCATATCCCATCCCCACCCCCAACCAAAGTAATCATGGTAAAGAATTTCTCAAAAGCCAACTTTGCACTTCTCAAGACTGAGGTGGAATCCTTTAAAGCCCCCGGACCAGAGGATAATACAGCCCAATCCACAGAATCCTTTACAAATGCATTCTATGAGCACCTGCAGGAATGCATGGATCGTGCTATCCCAAATAAAACCAAGACTCACTCCTCCAAAAACAGGAGACCTGTCTGGTGGACCCCGGCCATAAATAAGCTATACAACAGAAGGAGGAAGCTACTACATGACAGAGCAAAATCCCAAAAAGGGAAGGCATCTCTGATTAGTATTAGCAAGAAACTTTGATCCCTCATAAAATCATCAAAGGCCAGTTTCGAAAGACAAATTGCCCTAGACACTAAAGATAATCGCAAAGCCTTCTTTAGTTATGTCAGGAATATGGGTGTAAACTCCCAGATATTCTCTGAATTGTTGCATAATGGTACAAAATATACCAAACCTACAGACATAGCCAACATCCTGGCAGACAGATTCAGCACAAACTTCTCACCCCCTTCCCCCCAAAGGAGCAAATGCCTGTCCCGACTGAATGTAACCTTCCTGACATCACAGATGCATAGGTGAAAGCTGCCCTCTCTAAAGCAAAAAACACAGCATCTATGGGACCGGATGGTGTCCCAGGCTATGTCTTACATGAGCTCTAAGAAGAACTTAACCCTCACATTAAGTCACTGTTCAAACTTAGCCTTACTACAGGATATGTACCCAAAAAATGGCGTACAGCTACAGTGGTTACTCTCCACAAAGGTGGTGCCACAACGAACCCCGGGAACTATCACCCCATAAGCCTGACTAGTCTGGTCTGTAAAGCTATGGAGCGTATGATCATGGAACTCATAAACAAAGCCATTGGGAGCCTCCAGACACTGGACCCTACCCAATTCAGATTTGTTAAGGGCAGATCTTGCCTCTTAAACCTAGTTGATTTCTTTGAAACAGTTACCAAAGAAATAGATGAGGGCAAGGTAGTCCACACAGCCTACCTCAACCTCGCAAAAGCCTTCGACACAATACCCCACTCGGGCATCATAAATAAGCTTACCAGCTTAAATATCAACCCCTATATCATAAGATGGGTTGCAAACTGGCTCAGGGATAGAACCCACATGGTCAGAATCGCAGGTGCCATGTCCGAATCCAAACCAGTTACAAGTGGCATCCCACAGGGCTCAGTTCTGGGACCTCTCTTGTTCGGTATATACTTCTCTGAGGTACAGGCTAACATGGGGGGATTATGGCTGGCAAAGATCGCAGATGACTGCAAACTGTGGGCCATAATCGAATCTCCAGATGACACAAGCATCCTCCAAAAGGGTCTCACAGAGATGGATGCTTGGTGCCAGAGCCACGGCCTCAAGCTAAATGCTAAAAAGTGCATAGTCATCCCCTTTGGGAAAAACAAGGTGCCCACAAATTACCACATAAGTGGTAATCCATTAAGTATGGAAGAAGTCATTAGAGATTTGGGGACCAACGTATAGTAGTCTCTCCTTTGATAATCACATTGCCAAAGTGGTTAGAAAGACCTTCTATATAGACCACCTTATCACAAAAGGGTTCACATCTAGATCAAGAGAGATCATTGTGCCCCTCTACTCATCACTCATCAGGTCCATAATTGAATACAATGCCCCTTTTGGGATGTACCTTACCCAACACCTGCAGCAACTGGAGAGACCCCAAAAGTACCTCACCAAGAGGATCATGGGCTACAAACAGATGTCCTATGCAGCTCGACTAAAAAAACTCCAGCTCTACTCAGTTGCTTACCGCCTACTCAGAGGTGATCTATGCCTGACGTACAAAGCCATGTCAACCCCAGAATTAATGGACATGCTCCACCTCAAAAAATCCAGGTCCCTTAGAGCTACATGCTCCAGGGACTTAAACCTCAGCACGAAAATAAATAGGACATGCTGGAGGGACAGATTAATTTCCCAGAGGCTCCCCTCACTCTGGAATAGAATCCTAATTCATGTTAGACATAGCCCCTCGCTGACCCTCTTCAAGTGAAATCTGGACATGTGGATGGGAAATTGCAAATTCACCCCTGAGATCTCTTCTGTGTCCCTGCTAGACAGAGGCACAATAAACTAATCTTAAAGGGTACCTTCTGTGACCTACTTTACAGAGGCACAGTAGGCTAATCTAATAGGAAGGCGGAAGCCAAATACACTCTGGCTAGGCTTATAAATGCCCTAGGGCAGATAGCCTAGTATCTACCTATGAACCTATGAACCTATGAATCTTACAAACTTATGAGGGATGATGTTGATCTCATTTGCAGAGCCACAACAAACCATATCCTGTCAGACCTCCTGCACATTTACAAGTCCAGTGCAGTCATAAACACTCACTAATGAGGTCTTTGCAACATAAACAGAGCAAGCTGAAGGAACTGATGTGTATCACACAAAATACCACTCTTTTTGGAATGTCTTCCTCTCCTTATGAAGCAAGTTACTTCTCTTAGAGGCAGTCTAGATGAATGGTTGAGTAACTGCAAATATATCCATGTTTTGTCACTCTTGTTCATAGGTTCATAGGTTCATACTAGGCTATCTGCCCTAGGGCATTTATAAGCCTAGCCAGAGTATGTTTGGCTTTCGCCACCCATTTTAAATTAATTTTGCTATGCCCTTTTTTGAGGTTAGTATACTGTGCCTCTGTCTAACAGTGACACAGAAGTGATACCCGGGGTAAACCTATGATCTCCCATCCACTCATCAAGATTCCTCTTGAAGAGAGTCAATGAGGGACTCTGCCTAACCTGGACTGGGATTTTATTCCAGAGTGAAGGGAGCCTCTGGTTATGAATCTGTCCCTCCAGCATGTCCTATTTATTTCAGTGCTGAGGTTCAAGTCTCGGCGTGGCTCGGCGGATTTGGATTTTCTGAGGTGCAGCATGTCCATTAATTCTGGGTTGGACATGGCTTTATACGTCAGGCACAGATCGCCTCTGAACAGGCGGTATGCCACTGAGTAGAGCTGGAGTTTCTTTAACCGGGCAGCATATGGCATCTGTTTGAGCCCTTTGATCCTCTTGGTGAGGTACTTTTGGGGTATTTCCAGTTGCTGCAGGTGTCTGGTAAGGTACATCCCAAAAAGGGCATTGTACTCAATTATGGGCCTGATGAGGGATGAGTAAAGAGGCACGATGACCTCCCCTAATCTAGATGTGAATCACTTCATGATTAGGTGGGCTATATAAAATGTTTTTCTAACCACTTTGGCCATGTGGTTGTCAAATGAGAGATTGCTATCAACTTGGGTCCCCAGGTCCCTAATTACTTCTTCTGTACTTGATGGATTACCACCTATGTGGTAATTTGTGGGCACTTTGTTTTTGCCAAAGGGGATGACTATACACTTTTTGGCGTTTAGCTTGAGGCCATGGCTCTGGCACCAGTTGTCTGTTTCTATGAGGCCCTTTTGGAGGATGCTTGTGTCGGCTGGAGAGTCGATTATGGTGCCCAGTTTGCAGTCATCTGCGAACTTGGTCAGCCCCAGTCCTTCTGTGTTGGCCTGTACCTCTGAGAAATATACACCGAACAAGAGAGGTCCCAGGACTAAGCCTTGTGGGACACCACTTGTAACTGGTTTGGAGTCTGACATGGCTCCAGCAATTCTAACCATGTGGTTTCTGTCCTTGAACCAGTTTGCAACCCATCTAGTGACATAGGGGTTTATATTTAAGCTGGTGAGCTTATCTATAATGCCCGAGTGGGGTATTGTATCGAAGGCTTTTGTGAGGTCCAGGTAGGCTGTGTGGACCACCTTCCCTTCGTTAATGGCCTTGGTGACTGTTTCAAAGTCGACCAGGTTTAAGAGGCAGGATCTGCACTTAACAAAGCCGAACTGGGTAGGATCCAGTGTCTGTAGGTCCCCAATATCTTTATTTATGAGGCCCATGATGATCCTTTCCATAGCTTTGCAGACCAAGCCAGTCAGGCTTATGGGGCGATAGTTTCCAGGGTCCGTTGAGGCACCACCTTTGTGGAGAGGGACCACTGTTGCTGTACGCCACTCTTTGGGCACATATCCTGTAGTAAGGCTGAGATTGAACAGTAGTTTTATGTTTGGGTTTAGCTCTTCTTGGAGTTCATGTAGGACGCAGCCCAGGACACCGTCTGGTCCCATTGATGCTGTGTTTTTTGCTTTGGAGAGGGCGGCTCTTACCTGAGCATCTGAGATGTCAGGGGGCAGCACTCTGCTGGGATAGATATTTGCCCTTTTGGTGGGGGGGGGGAGAAGTTTGCGCTGAACCTGTCAGCTAGGATGTTGGCAATGACTGTGGGTTTGGTGTATTTTTTGTCATTTTGGACTAATTCTGAGCATATCTGGGAATTCCCACCCAGGTTCCTAACATAACTAAAGAAAGCCTTGTGATTATCCTTAGTGTCCTGTGCAATTTTTATCTTGAAGCTGGCCTTAGACGATTTTATGAGTGCCCTTAGTTTTTTCCTAATACTGATCAGAGATGCCTTCCCTTTTTGGGATTTTGCTCTATCATGTAGTAGCTTCCTCCTTCTATTGTATAGTTTGTTTATGGCTGGAGTCCACCAGACAGGACGTCTGCATTTGGAGGATTGGGTTTTAGTTTTATTTGGGATTGCATGATCCATGCATTCCTGAATGTGTTCATAGAATGCATTTATAAAGGATTCTGCGGTCTGGGCCGTATTTTCCACAGGCCCGGGGGCTTTGTAGGATTCCACCTCGGTTTTGAGGAGTGTGAAATTTGCTTTAGAGAAGTTTTTCACTGTGGTTTTCTGGGCAGGGTATGGGGTCGGGATGTGAATATCCAGTGAGATCAGATTATGGTCTGATCTTACCAGTGAGGGATACACTTCTGGTCTGGAGCATAGAGTCCCCATGTTGGTGATGATCAGGTCCAGTATGTTTTCCCCTCTTGTGGGAGTGGTAACAAGTTGTTCCATAGCATTTGAGTTTATAAATTCTAGGAACCTTTGGGCTAGGGTGTTGGAGCTAGAGTAATGCTCCCAGTCTATGTTTGGGTGGTTGAAGTCGCCCAATATAATGGTGTTTGGAGAGACCTTCATATTTTCCAGTGTTCTCAGAAAGGCCGAGTGGGGTTCCTGGGTTTGGGAGGGTGGTCTGTAGCAGGCTATAAACTGGAAGGCAGTTTTACCCACTGTTAGTTGCACATGGATAGCCTCTGATGCTTCATGCTTTGCCACCAACCTAGAGATGTGGGTATCCTTGATGAATATTGATACTCCCCCTCCTTTTGTGGTTCGGTCCAAGTTTTGGGGCCGAAAAGCATGGTATGAGGTATAACCTGGTAGTGCTGGGGTGCTCTCGGGAGCCCTGAACCAGGTTTATGTTACTGCACAGATATCGATGTTCTCCATGCTAAGGAGAGTTTCAAGTGCATGCTTCTTGAGGTTTAGACTTCTGGCGTTGAGTAGCATTACAAACAAAAATGGCTAGCAAAAGCAGACACGGATGCTGAAGCAAATAATGAATCCTTTATTTCCAAAGATACTCAAACTGGTTTCGGCAGGAATTGCCTTCTTCAGTGTAGGACAAACATATAATGCCCTGTTATCAGTGTATAATATATACATAAAATGATCCAATAGGCAAACAGAATGTGTAATAGTCATAAATATTAATATAAACTAATAAAATGAAAACCAAAAAATGCCAAAAAGCCATGCACATTCACAAAGCCTGAAGAATAAAAAATATATATATAACATATCAATGCAAAAATAAACTGTTATGAAATGAATATGAAAAAATAAAATAAACAAATAAAAATAGGAAAACATAAATATGAACCAATGACTGTTATAAAGGAAATTACAAACCATATATTAATAAATAATTCTGAATAGCAAGCTATATAATAATAAATTATTCTAAATGTCAGTCTATCATAACCAATGTAGAAAAAAAATAAAATTGAAAAGGTGACTGGCATGTATAGGGTATATGAAATGATATGCAATGGTAGGTCAGCCCAACAGTTATAGTATTTATAAACCTATGGTTACCAGACCATAAATATAAAGATCATATAACTGAACATAAACAATGTGTCAATATTTAAAGACAAAAAAGGTCCAAATAATGGATCACTAAAGATGGTCATTAAGGCCAGGAGGAAAAAGACCCCCAAGAGTGACAATCCAGTATTTCTCTTTATGATCCAAAATACCGTGCCAACCTTGTTTATGACTACGATCACCCATGATACGATCAATAATCATAAAGGTGAATTTGGCTTGTGGATGTTTAAGAGTATGTTGGTACAAGGCATTAGTAGTTTTTGAATTTCTAATGTCTCTTCGATGTTCTTTGATTCTAGATCTAAGGGGCCTGGAAGTTTGGCCAACATAAAACGCCCCACAATGGCAGCTGGCAAGGTACACAACCCAATCACTACCACAATTACCAAAGATTTTGATGTTAAATACTTGACTGGTATTACGACTGGAAAAGTCTTTGGATTTATTCATCAGTAGGCACGATCCGCAGTGACCACAGGGAAAAGAACCCACTAACTCTACTCCATGTAATGTAAGTTGCTTGTGGGTGCCCCCCCCCACTTCCTATATGTTTATAGTGTGACAAATGTGAACCCAATGTTTTGCCCCGTTTATAAGCAAAACGGCACTGTTGCCCCAAGAGAGATCTCAATTGATCATTAGCAAGCAAGATGTTCCAGTGTTTGTTGATAATGTTCCTTATCATATTGATGTTTCTACCAAAAGTAGTAATAAATCGAAGGGGGGCCCCAGAACTGGTGTCCTGCTCTGTTTTGTATTCCAATAGCTTATCTCTGCTGATCTGGTTGACCCGGCATCTGGCTAAGTTGACATCCTTGTTATCATAACCCCTGCTGGTAAATCTCTGACATAAATCCATGCTAGCTGAATCATATTCCGCCTCATTAGAACTAAGGCGCTTGATGCGCATGAATTGTGACACAGGAATACTCCTAATAGTGTGGCGTGGATGCATACTAGTGGCATGTAACAGAGTATTATATTGTGGGTATTTACGGAAAACCTTAGTTGATAATGTGAGGTCCTGGTTTTTGGTGACTGTAACATCTAAAAAGTTAATGGTCTCCTGATCATATGATAAGGAGAATTCCAGTCCCCATATATTACCATTAAGGTATTCGACAAATTCCCGTAAATAACCCAGATCAGCATGCCATACTAACCAGCAGTCATCAAGAGAACATCGCCAGATGTCCATTTCAACCTGATATATATTGTGTGAAATGTCATAAATCATGTACTCCTCGAAATAAGCCATGAAAAGGTCAGCATAAATAGGAGCGAAAGATGCTCCCATAGCTGTACCTTGCAATTGCCATTAACACTGGCCTTGAAAGTAAAACATGTTTTTATTGAGTACATGTTCTGACAAACAAATGAGTAGAGTATTAAATCCCGGTGTATATAGATTAGCCCTGTTCAGCCAATATTGGAGAGATTGTAGGCCTTCCCAGTGTGGAATACTAGTGTATAAGGCCTTGACATCCAAAGTGCACATATACCACCCTGATTCTAACTGGGTTTCCTGAATAATCTGTAGGAATTGGGTTGTATCCTGTAACCTGGCCCTAACCAGGCCCAACAAAGGTTTAAGATATTTTGTGAGAAAGACTGATAGGGGTTCCGTTAGTGATCCTAACCCAGACACAATGGGTCTACCAGGAGGTTTATTTAATGATTTATGAATTTTCGGCAATAGATATAAAATCTGTTTGCAAGGTTCTGACACAATCAAGGAGGATAGACATTTTTTAGTAATGATCCCTTCCTCAAAAGCAAGGTTTAGGAAGGAGTCAATTTCATGTTTAAAATTCGGAGTTGGATCTATGGACATATGCATATAGCAAGTTTTGTCTGATAGTTGTGACAACCCTTCTTGTATGTAGTCATCTGAATTGAGTACAACTACAGCACCTCCCTTGTCAGCAGGGAGAACCGCTATGACTTTATTGTTACGTAGTTGGTCCAATGCCAACTTATCACATACAGTGAGGTTGTTTTGTAACATAGTGTGGCCATAGTTTTCAAAGTGAAGGTCCCTGCCTACAGATTCCATAAAAATCGAGACATATTTATTCATAGGTGGTTGAAACACAGATCTACCAAACCTAAAATCATCCGATGTATGAGAACTGTCATTAGCAAAAAATAATTTCAAATTGAGGTTGCGACAAAAAGCCTGAAGATCCTGGATAATATGATATTCTTGAGAGAAGAAAGCTGGTATATAGTTGAGGCCCCTGTTCAATAGGGCTGTTTGTTCATCTGATAACTGAATTCTAGAAAGATTTAGAACATTTTGACTAGATGCCTGGGCTGTACCTAAGTCAGAAAGTTGTTGAGCAAGCCCTGAAAAGAGATGTCCGGTGGTTCTTTTCGTGTGCTTCCTGCCCCCCCCGATGCCCTGTGCCACGTCTAAAGGGATGTTTTTATTACTTTTCTTTCTGTTGGGTGATCCCCTATCAGAAACACCTTCACTGTCTGTAAAGGATGAATCATCCCCTGATGTACTGTTATAAGAACTATCCCTGTTTTTCAAGATAGATCTAGGCCTCTTTTTGGTACGGCTGGGCCCTGACCCTGTTTGATTATTTTCAGCAAATCTCACAGAACGGCTAAACTCAAAGGGTCGACCCCTTTGGTAATCTGAAAAATCTCTATGGAACTTTTTGATTTTATATTCTTTGACAATTTTTTCATGTTCAGTCAAATCCTTGGATAATTTTTTGATGTTGTCTTGATATTTTGGGGAAGATTCAAATTTGCTAGCATCTGAACATAATGTTTTAATTTCCTGAATGTTCATATCAACAGTCCTTTCATAATAATGTGATAATATATTCACAAATAGCATGGACCCCGCCTGTAACGCTTCTTTCCAGTCTTGATCATCCGGTCTCCCTACTAGGGGTTGGAGGCGTATCCTAAGCCCCCTGGGAGCGATCTTCTGAGAAGAGTAGGCTCAAAACAACTTAAGATGCCAAATATTGGATCTTAGTGTTTTAAATCCCTTAGTAAGGGAGTGAAAGAACATGTCACAATCCACAGATATGGATTTTTCAGTGGTGTCCGGATCATTGCTTGGTGGGGTGTTGATCCCAAAAACACCTATATCCTCCCTATCAGCACATAATCCGGACAAAATACTATCCAGGTCCATGCTGTGAATAAATATGGAGAAATAGCCCACACAACTAGAGAGGAATAGATTGTAAAATGTTGATTGGGAACCCCAGACGTACCAAAAAGAGGATATAGTCTAAATAGAGGTTATGTTCCAAATTGAAAAAGGGATGAACCCAATGAGTGGCACAAAAACCAAACGAAAGGGGCAGAGAGCACACAAGGGTTACAAGAACCAGTTTGGGGACAAATCAAATCTAATACCAAAGAATGGCTAATGAACATAGTGAAGTGTTATATAAACCAATGTTATAACAATAAATATTACCTGCAAATAGGTCAAAATGTTACAGCCCAGTTAATGATTGTATGTAGATGTTATTCAAGTACACCAGAAAATGAAATAACATACTACTCAAGATATACAATGACTATGTTTATGAGACCATTTATTCAGTGGAACCAAGCAGTGAATGTGAATCTGAAGGGACCATATGCTAGATTACAATATTCGTAGTGTTTAAAACTGCATATAATGTTTAAAAGGTTGTTGTTCCATGTACATAAGCAATGATATTAGGGACTAGTATAAAGATGTATTATTGTTATATAGATATACAGTCCCAGATTAAAAATAGGGATTGTGTCCTCTATATTGTTACACTAGTATTATTTGTACATATATAACCCAACTGAATGTACAATATAGTTGGTCAAAAACATGTATCATATAAAGGACATAAATCCACTTAGCTGGATTGGTCTATTTGACAATGAAACAAAACCAATATAGTTAAATCCGTAAATCCAACAGCCAACAACTACTCCCTATAGTAATAGTATAAATCCGTGGTAGTTGGCAGTATGTATGAAATAGCAGACACTACATAAATCGTTATAAAAACGAAAGCAAATATCAACTGATGAATAAAATACAAAGCATATGAAGTTACAGCAAGATGGATGCTAGAATGTTGTTATATCTTCAGTCTACAAGGTGATAATGGTCAAAGACTAGCACTTAAGGCCAAACTCAATAGGGTATGTTGATTACAATAAACCCCATAGTATCAAAAGAGCCACAGGGAGCCATATAAAAACTTGACATGATAACACAAGTAATATACTGAAATAAAGAGATGTAATCCAATACCAATAAGCCTAGTCAGTAATGAAATCAAAAATTATTACAATAGTACCATGTTAACATGACCTGAGAATATAACATAATATAGGGTCATAAAATATGTATATCTTAGTATGGCCTAAACAAACCATAAGAAAAAAGGGGGGCGTCGCTTAGATTCCCAGAAAAATCACCTGATATGGTATAATAGTCATAAACATATAGATTCCAGTCTCCAATAAAAAGACCATAGGACTAAATGTATTCTGAACAATTGTATGCCCTAAATGTGCCCTAAATGGGAAAGCATCATAAAGACAAGTAATGCCTGAAATCACAAAAGTATAGAAACATATGTTCCAAAAACGTAAGCACATATAAAATTCAAAAACATAAATATGCAATTGTAGTAATAGGTGTCGCAACACCCGAAACATCAATAGGTAATAACAATGTCAGATGGAGACCTGTAAGCCTCTATAACAAGTCATGAATATCATTCAAAAAGATAGAAAATGTGTGGAACAAAAGTGAGGTTACCACAAGGTATACACAAATGGACAAAGCAACGAGCGTTCCTCTTGCGTGTTGACCCGTCGCCTGTATGAGTAGCAAATCCCAGGCGTAAACCCTCCGAACAACAGTTTGACCACAACGAATATAACCCTCGTAGTCACCAATAAATGTCCACAAACCAAGAAATATGTTAGATGATATCCTCACAGTTATTATTGAGCATTGATGAGTAAATAAAAAATATGGTTCACAGTTCCTCTTAGTTCTTAGTAAGCACTGATGAATAGGTAAGACACATAGTCCCCTATCAATAAATGCAAATTTCAAATGGTGTAATATCATTCACAACTGTCAAGCACAAACTGAAAACACGTGTAAGACTGTTCGCAAAACTCACGCCCATATGACACTCGTGGTGGCCAATAAATGTCCAAAGACCAGAAAATATGTTGAAATAATGTCCTGATAGTTCTTGTTAAGCATTGATAAGTGAATCAAAAAATATAGTTTTCAATTCCTCTCAGTTCTTAGTAAGCACTAGTAAGTAGGTGAAACACATAGTCCCCTACTACAGGGTACAGATACCCAAAAAAAATGTGATTTTGTTCACAACTACTAAACAAGAATTGAAAACGGTATCCGTTAGGCGAAGAGATATAGAGTGAAAATCTCCCACATCCCGATGTAAAACTCTTCACAAAACTCACGCCAGAAACACGCTTACAAACTGAACAAAATATGCCCAGTGTCTCGTATTTTTTTGGATTCCCATAGAACGAAATCACTGTTCACAAAATGTTGTAGTTGAATGATATGATCCAAAATTAGATAGCCACAAAAAGTAGTAAAGTCAAAAAGTGCTTACATATATGAAGAGCCGAGGATTAATGCAAAAATACGTATCAAAAGGCCTACTCAGTTGCGTCAAAGCAGCATAGTCCTCAGAGAACAGAAACCAATTAGCGACTGGCATAAAACACGACTTCCAACAACAGGAACAGAAGAATGTCCAAAAACATAAAGACCCCAGAGTAAAATGAAAAGCTCTGCGGGTATAAAGTACAAAAAAAACAAAAATATAATCAGCCTTGAAAAAGGAAGATGCACATCCACTGCTCGGTCCCACAGCACAGCCTCAATAGACTAGTCCAAACAACGTCCTATGCACGGGGGAATGCACGGCCACACCAATATCAGCACAAACAAAAAAATGGCCAGCAAAAGCAGACACGGATGCTGAAGCAAATAATGAATCCTTTATTTCCAAAGATACTCAGACCGGTTTCGGCAGGAATTGCCTTCTTCAGTGTAGGACAAACATATAATGCCCTGTTATCAGTGTATAATATATACATAAAATGATCCAATAGGCAAACAGAATGTGTAATAGTCATGAATATTAATATAAACTAATAAAATGAAAACCAAAAAATGCCAAAAAGCCATGTACATTCACAAAGCCTGAAGAATAAAAAATATATATATAACATATCAATGCAAAAATAAACTGTTATGAAATGAATATGAAAAAATAAAATAAACAAATAAAAATAGGAAAACATAAATATGAACCAATAAAGGAAATTACAAACCATATATTAATAAATAGTTCTGAATAGCAAGCTATATAATAATAAATTATAATTATAAGTAGCATTACTCTTAGTTTCTTATCCCTTGTGATACCTATGGAGGTGGGTTTGTCTTTTGAGCCTTGCCTAAAAAAGGCACTATGGGGGTAGCAAGAGCCTTTGCCAATATCCGAAAGCCCAGGGGTGACAGGTGCAAGCCATCCCTGGCGAAGCATCGTGGCTTGTCGAGCATATCATCGCAGGCTGACAGGCATTGTATCCCCTTTGAATGACACCAGTACTTAAGCCAATTGTTGAAATTGATCATCTTGTTTTCATATTGTGGCATCATTCTTGGTGAGGGTAAGATGCTACTCAAGGTCAGGGTCATACCGGCCTGGGCTACATGCTCAGAGAGCTCCTCTATGTCTCTTTTCATGTAGTCTAGGGAGGTACATCTCAGGTCATTCACACCAGCATGGACAATGACTGAGTAATATTTGTACTTGCCTTGGAGTGACCTGAGTGCTTGTGTTATGTGGTGGATCCTAGCGCCCGACAGGCTGCTCACTGTGACCTTCTCCTTGTTCAGCCTGGTGAGCGGGACAGTTACAGTTATCTCCCCCCACCCCTAATAGGTGCAGTATGTAAATGTTCTGCTCTTCTCTAGGTTGTCTGTACTTAAAATATAAGGACTAAAAAGCTCAGGAGAATGTATGGGTAGACTTCTAAAGATCCTCATGGACCAATAGTCTGATGAGTACTTATGAACCTGCTGAAGTAAAGAGATACCATCACTCTTAAGGAAAATAAAATGCATGGGAGTTAGTTATATCGCTGTACAGCACATACTCACACTGACTTTATATTAAGATACATATTATGTTATGTACAGTGGAAACTGGCAACATCAATGGTGCTTGGTTTGCTTTACTTTTATAGAAGGGTGAAATATGTTGGCCTTTAAAAAAAGATAAGTCTTTTTGCAGAAAATAATAGAAATAACATTTCAATGCACAAGGAGATGATACTTATCATGCTTCACAAATTTTAGGATTACAAAATACAACACAAATGTTTGTTTAGAAACTATAGTACTTCACATTGTGTTAACTCCCCAACCCCTATGTTAAAACTCCCTATTTTAACCTCAGTGCTTTGGAATTATTTGTGTCAGTGGTTGTGTTCAAATTCATTGGGTGAAAGTACGTCATAAGGAATATTTATTTATTTTGTTTATTTATTTGACATGTGTTTACCGGGATGGTCAGATAGTCAGATAGGGTCTAGAGAATCCATTTTCAGCAGAGGCCCCAGGAGAAAATCTCCACATACAGTACAATACAAATACAGTATAATCTAATTAAATACAAATTACATTAGAAATACTATATATAAATACATTGAAAGAACAAACTAGGTTACAAGATGTTGCAATATATTACTACACATCTAGACAATTCTATGTAGTTAAAACATTATAGACAATAATAGTCTCTCTCACCATATATGATGCAGATAGTGTCCAAAAAATAATACATAGGTAGTGCAATGTGTGACATTGACTGTTATAGTACATGAAAAATAGAATGGTAGTTTCAGTTAGGAAAATAGCAACCAGAAATTTAGTGATGCAGATAGATAGTGAGAGAGCTAAGAATAGAAACGATACAACCTGAGCAGTAGCTTAAGGATATGGTATAGAAACAGAGAAGGAGTTAGAAGAGCCTTAGGATCTTGCAGTCTATAAGGGATTGAAATGTGATAAAAGTGGAGGAGGAGGCTAGTGTGGAAGAACAGGAAGAGACATTAGGCAGGCTGTATGCAGGAGCAGAGCCATGTATTTTTGAGATGAGTTTTTAAAGAGTCTTTGAAATGTGTTAGGCCAGGCATAGGCCTGGTAGCTAGAAGCAGTGAATTTCAGACTATAGCAGCAGAGTATGAATACAGAAAGTGACCTAGTTTTCTTGTGGGTTTTGAGATAGCTAAGAGATTTTTGTCTTCTGATCGTAGGGATCAGTTTGGTGTGTAAGGTGTGACTAGACTGGCTAGTGCAGGGCAGGAAGTAGGCTTGAAAATAAGGTTGTGCAAGGTGGATAGCTGAATAAAGGACAGTTTATTGGGGAGTTCAAGCCAGTTTAATTCTATGAAAGGTTTACAGTGGTGTGTGTGTTTACAGTTTGTGGCAAACTTCGCAACTTTGTTGTAGCACTGTTCCATTTTGCCTAGGGTAGAAGTTTGTAAGTTAGTTAAGATAGAGACACCATAAAGAAGGGAGGGAAGTAAAAATGCTTTTGCAAGGGTAGTTTGTTGCTGCAGTAAAGAAATGTTTGTTTCTATATAAGAGTCCATTTTTTTGATGAGTTTTCTTTATATTTTGCTGTATATGGGGGTCAGGTGAACATTTATTGTCAATGATAACGCCTAGAAGTTTGTCTTTCTGCAATATTTCTATGACAATGTTGCCAGATGCAAGGATGTTGAAATGATCAGTGACAGGGAGGTGTTTTGGGGATGAAAGAGTACTAGATTTGTCTTCTTTGGATTAAAAAAGAGTTGGGCATTTCTTAGAAAGGATTCAACTGCAGTAAAGGACTGTTGAGTTTTTGAAAGTAGTTCTGGTAGTGATTGAGCAGTACAGATTATGGTGGTATCATCAGCATACTGAATGATGGTACCAAGGTGATAAGCAGTGTGAAGGTTGTTTGTTAAAATGTTAAAGAGTTAAAGAAACTTGAGGGACTCTAGTAGGGTTGTGGAGAAATGGTGGGAGTTTACTGGACCATTTCACTGCTTGTTTATAATCCTTGAGGTAGCTCTGAAACCATTTTACTGTGCTATGTGAGAAACTTAAGCTAGACAGTATGTTCAAAAGTAAGGGGTGAGACTCTGTCAAAGGCCTTGGAGAAATCAAGGAATACTGAGGCTGTATAGCATCCTGCATCTCTGGCTTTGCTCACTGTGTCAGTAAAAGATAATAGGGCTGTAGCTGTGCTATGGCTAGGTCAGATGCTATGTTGGGTTTTGGTTAAAAGGTTGTTTTGCAATATATATTGCATTACCTCTCTTGATAATTTTGGATATGGGTGATAAGACGGATATAGCACAGAAATTGGATGGATCAAAAGAGTTGCCAACTTTGTGGATGGGGGTGATGTAAGATTGTTTCCATATGGTAGGTACTTCTGATTCGGATAAAGAACTATTTGTAAGGATACTGATTGGGTAGGCAACTGAGTTAGCAGCCAGTTTGAGGTAGTATGGTGGGAGATTGTCAGCTGATGTAGAGCAGGGTTTTAGTTTTTGTAGCAGTTTCTTATTGGTGTCAGTGGGTATGGGCTGAAATGACAATGGGGGTTGTATGACATTTTGTTGAGTAGGGGGGGTTAATAATGGCAGGGTTAGAAATAGTTGATGGTCTGGGGTTGGCAGCTGAATAGGTTGAAGGGTGGGGGGGGGGTCCAGGATTTGGGTTTTAGTAGGTTCAAAACTATTTTATGAAGTGCTTCTTAAAGTTTTCAGTTATTTGGGATGGAGGGGTATCAGGTGATAGGGTGTGCTCTCCATTTCTTCCACGGTTAAGTAGAGAAGCTATAGAGTGCCAAAATTTACTGGGGTTGATTTTATGCTAGAACTGCACCTGGGAATAATATGACTTTTTATCTCTGTTGATTAGTTTTGTCCGTTTGTTATGTAGCGTTTTGAAATTAACATGATTTTGTTTATTTTTGTTTTGTTACCAGGTTGACCAGGCCATGTCCCTTTGTCCCTGATGCTTCATCAGGTGTTTACATTCCTTAGAGATCCATGGAGCTGATTCTTTTCATATGAATGAGAGCTTTGCTGTATCTTCTTGGAGTATTGATATTGATTGTACTATTCTTGGGGGAGTTGGAAGCTATATTTAAGTCTCCTAAGATTATTGTTTCGAGGTTTATTGCTTGGGATATCCAGGATAAAATATTTTCCAACACTGGTATATTGTTACCTGGTGAGATATATAGTACTATTATGCAAATTATTTTTAATATGTTGAGGTTCAAAAAAGAGATTAGTGCCTCAGCATTAGAAAAGATGGGTATATTACTGGTGTAGGGTGTGATGATGAGTGTAGAGGGATAAATAAGTGCTATCCCTCCCCCCTTTTTTTACATCTGTCTCTTCAGGTTATTGCAAAGTTTGGAGGTATTATTTCTGAGTTTTTTACATTGGGATGTAGCCATGTTTCGGTGAGGGCTAGCATGTCAGGTTTATTTTGATCAATCCAGGCATGCACTGGGGCTATTTTATTACATATACTTCTAAGGTTCAGTGTAAGTATGTTTAAATCTTTGGGGCTACTCTTGTGGTTAGGATAAGAGAGCGGGCCAGGGTTAGTATGTATGCCTCCACATTTGAGCAGATAGGTAATGAGGAATAAGTACCATGGAAAGTGTTATTTATTCCTAGGTGATGGTACTGGTGTCAAGTGTGGTTTCATAGGAGGTGAAGAGGCCAATTTGTGGCTTGAATAATATGGGAGGGTATAGGGGAAAAGCTGGGAGGAGATATTTGAGAAGCTGTGTTGTTTATTGGGGAGAGGGTTGGAGGAAGTTGTTGATGTGTATTGGTGTGTGGGGGAAAGCAAGGATATAGCTGTAGCAAGGTTGAGAATTAAGAGTAAAGAGGCTAGGCAGGTTAGGAGGAGCATGTCAGCTGTGACAGTGGATTTAAAAAATAGTAAAAGAGGTATTTGTGTGTTTGAATATAATAGCAGGTATAAACAGAGATTATGTTATCATGTGATATGTGTGCAGCTGAAGGTAAGGTTGGAAATGTTTTGACTTCAGAGTGGGCTTTGACAATGTGGTTAGGTGTTTTGCCTTGTAGTTTGTGATAAGGAGGGGTGGGGGAGATGTGATTGGTCAGTAATAAAATTATGGTGCAATGCTAGTTTGTGTGTATAGCAGAAGAGAAGGTGGTAAGCCTGGAGTTAATGTAAAATAGTCTGATGTGGTGATTGTATTGTGATGGTAAAGTAGAGAGAGATGCAAAGAATTATAGTAGGGGGGATGAGAATTCAAGGTGATGGATGTAAGGGAGATCAGATAAGTTTGACTAAATAAAAGAAAGTAAGGTGTGAATGAAATGTGGATGTGGAAAAGATAGAGTTGTATTTAATTGGATCATAGGAATGAGGGGAATGGTTTGCTTATGATAAGAGTAGAGGTGCTGGGGGTGGGTGGCATATGGAGGAAGGGCAGGGGAGCAGAGTGAATGGAGCAAACCAGTCGGGAAGAACCCCATGGGTTACCACCATAAACAATCAGTGAGGTAGAATGTTCATGGATACAAATACAAGGTGTCTGATTTCTAAATACTTGACTCAAGTCACAGCATCTAATTTTATAGTTATGGGCTTTTGGGCTTTTCAATGTCTTTCCAGGGATATGTTACACTGATACACTCACCTTCCCAAAATCCATTCAATTAACTATTCCCTCCCCCTTCTCCATCCTATATCTTCCTGTTCTCTCAGTCAGACTCCTCCCTCTTTACTCTGAAACACTCCCCACAACATCCCAAAACTTCCCTTTATACTTAATTCAATCAATGATGACATCTCCACTTCCACAGACCTTTCTCATCTCCTCTATAATTACTCTACTTCTAATAACTGTTTTCTCTGCTACCTCCTATTCCTCTTACAAACTTCCTCCCTCCTCTTCCTCCCCCACCTCCACTGCCCTATACCATCTACACCCCTTCACATCCCACTTTCACATCATATCCCCCTGTCTAACTCAACCAAACCCACTTCACTATGTTAAACTCAAACTGCTACCCTACTCAATTAAATATCATACTCCCAAAGCAAACTTGTTCTTCCCACAAACTACTAGTAGTAATTCAAAGATCCTGTTCCCTTCTTCCTCTAACCTGCTTTTCCTAGCAGGAGACATCCACCCCAACCCTGGACCTCAGACTAGTACTAACTTTTCTCTCCCTACCTCACGCAATACTTCCAACCACAAATTCCTTAAGCTAGTTACAATCAATACCCAGAGTTTAAAAAACAAAATAGCTCTCTTCCATGCCTGGCTTAACCATACTCTACCAGCTATTGTAGCAGTCATAGGGACATAGCTAAACCCCACATTACTGACTCTGAGATCCTTCCCCATGGCTTTCAAGCACTCAGATGTGACCACCAAAATAAAAAAGGAGGAGGAGTAGCCTTCATTTATACTAGCCTACTGAACCTCAGTCCTTACCAAAACCTCATTCCTCAATTTAACAATGCTGAACTAGTCATGGGAATACTCAAAATGAATAACTCTAAAAGTATTTGCATTATGGCCATCTGCATGCCCCCTGGAAATATCTCCACTCTTGAAAACATTCTACTATGGACCTCAACTAATATTAAACTTGAGACATACATATTAGGTGATGTGAACATAGATTGGAAAAAAATTAATAACAATAATCCCTCCTTATGTATCAATCTACTCAAGTTCACTCAACTAACAAATGGCATTACCAGACCTAAAATAATGAACCCCCCCCCAAGGGTTCACTCTGGACTGGATCTTACTTTCTCACCCTAACAAGATATCACACTCTTGTATCTTACCAGACACCATGAGTGACCATCTCCCAGCTTTCATTCACCGAGCAACCCACTCCTCCCATCACCAACACCAATATACCTATACTCGTAATCTCAAAAACTTTAACTTTTCTATATTCTCTGAGGCACATAAACTAACAAACTGGAACTATCTAAAATCTCTTCCCCTAGATAAAGCTGTAGACTTCTTTAATAAAACCTTACTAGACATTCCAAATGCCCAAGCCCCACCTAGAACAAAGCAAATAAAACCCAACTCCGCCCCATGGCTAACTAAAGACACTAATCATTTATGCAACAAAGAGACAAGACCTGGAAACTTTACAGCCAGAAGAAACTCCCTGACACCTTCCTGAAATATAAACAACTCTGTAACCTAACCAAAAAGCATATTACAAAAGGCAAAAAATCCTATTACACTAAACTACAATCTACCCATTCAAAAAACCCAAAACAGTTCTGGAACTCCATCAACTCTCTTCTGCACCAAGGTACAAAAAACAGTCCTTGTCCTGATAACAATAAAACCGACACAGAAATTGCCACTCTATTCAACTCCTTCTTTACCAACTCCATAGCTGAACTCACTAAGACTTTCCCCAATCACATCACCTCCCCTCCAGTCAATTCCACCTTCTCTTCCTCTAGTCAATCTCCCTCTCCCAACTCTCCCCCCACTTTTCATCTAAAACCCATCTCTACCTCTTACATCAAAAAGCTTCTCTCCAGACGCAAGCCGTGCTCCAATGCCCCTGACAATATCCCTTGACTCTTTCTAAATCTTGCTGCAGATGGTATTGCCATCCCCATCAGCATTCTCATTAACCGATCCATTCACGAATCTTATGTCCCCAAATTGTGGCCTGCTGCCTTTATCCTACCGCTTCACAAAGGAGACAAAAACAATAACACCTCTAAT
>NC_056726.1:1442459372-1442461872 GCF_019279795.1 Protopterus annectens
TTCTTATCTTAAATATTACTCAATTCACTTAAAAAGTTAATAGAATGAGTTTTGCCTCCGCATGGATCTTTTGACCAATAAGAATTATGAAATTGTAGTGTGTCAGCTATATTCCCTCTGATTCTAGCTTTAGCCTCCTCAATAGACTTTCCTTTTCTTCAAACACACCTTCCAGATACTTGAAGCTGTTAACATGTTCCAATATTTTCCATGTCTCAGTTTTCAGTTTCTTCTGTTTCCCCCACCTGCTATCGTGACATCTGACTGTCTATATGCTGATTCCTTCCACACACCTTCAGTTTTGCACTCCATTTCCTTGCCCTCTAATGAAGTTCCTGTTCAAAGCTTGTCTATAATGCCACATATCAGCATACAGCAGCTTTGTTGACCTGTTCCATCTGATCTATTTGGTAATATAGTCCATCACCAGTATCAACAGCAGTGGACACAGTGCTGAAGTCTGATGCACACCCACTGTCACTGGGTCCTTGTAGTTAAGCTAATTCTACCAATTGCATCTGAAACCTTTAATAATCACAGGACTTCCCAAATCAGTTTTCTTTGGAGCTTGTCATATGTTTTCTTCAAGTGAAGAATGTACAGTAAGACTCTTCCTTCATCTGTAGTTTCTACTCCATTATCTGCCTTACTGCAAACATTATGTTACTTGTGCTGCATCCTAATCTGAATCCAAACTGCTCATCTCCCAACTTATTTTCTACCATTCTGTGTATTCATTTATCAGTCACCCTGTCCAGAACTTTCATGCAGTGTGACAAAGGTTTGATACCTCTATGTAGTAAAACAAACAATACCAAAGCCTTGGTAAAGGATGGGTTAATGAACACCAAAGTCAAAGAAAAAGAATAAATGAGCCACTCCACAACACCTATTCAGGTCAAAGAAAGTCCACTTTAATATTCCAATAGCAAGCTGAACAAAACAGTAAGCGCTTTCATGGTTCCTGTGAATACAAAAACATTATAGAGATATTGCTAATAAGAAAGAGACAAATGCTCTGGCTAAACATGTGGAATTAACCAGCAGTGCACATTATTTAAATTTTTTGGTATTGGAAACATTACAAGAGGGAATTAGAGGAGGTGACATGACTAACAGAACAGAAACTGATTACCAAAGGTGGATTTTAAAATTAAATTCTTATAATTCCCCAGGGATTAAGGAAACAGTATTTTTGAAGTCCTTTTTAAAGGGCAGAGCCCTTAAACATTAACTGCATTATTGTGTTTTTTTTTTCCATAATAAATTTTTATTGATATATATTTTCAAAATACGATAAAATCACACATATAATTCACTACTATTACTATCAAAACTATATACAATATCTACATGAAATGCTTCCATATAAAAATTGTCATTATTCCAAAAAAGAAGACACCAGGGGAAAAAACAGAGCCAAAACATTTGTAGAAGTACTTTGCGTCCATACATATCATACATGTTTTCAAAACATTGTTTCCTCCACATATACATCCAAACTTTAATATATTCCTAATAACAGTATTATGCTAATATAATGTTAAAAACCTTTTCCCATATTTTCGGGTTATTAATATTTTTGTTACTTTGCTTCAGGAGTAATTTATGTGCTAATATATGTTTTATAGCCACAAGCTTGAAATTATCCCATGATGTCTTGTCTGGTTCTAACCAATTTGTAGCTATATATAACTTCATCAGCAAAAAAATATTCATACATATTATAGTTTGTGACCTAGAGAGCTCTCTTGGAGGAACATGTAGAATCATAAATTCCCATGATAACGTTGAACTTTGATAACCCATCTTTTGTAATTGTATTCTAAGAGAGTTCCAAAGTTCATATATACACTTGCAGCTCCAGAACATATGAAGAAGCTCCACCGTTTGATTTGTGCAATATGGACAAGTCGGAGAATTCCTAGGATTAAATTTATGTAACCTAAGACGAGTATAATAAGCATTATTCCAAATCATCAACTGCATATACATCCACTTTTGAAAAGATATTTTATTGTTAAATCAATTGCTTTAATACCTGATTATCTGCTATTGTCATTTTGTTTACCCAATACCCTGACAACAGAATTTTATCCTGGAATTTTAAATCTTTAATTAATTTATTTGTTGTTGTTATAAATTTGACCTCCTGTTGGAGAGCCTGCCACAATTCAGAGCATTTATCCACTATTCCGACTACCGGTTTAAAGTTTTCAAAATGACTCAGAGAAAGTTCTCTGATTTGTCTCATGACAACCATATAACTCTTAGGAAGATTCAATTCCTGCCTAACTTGCGAAGCCAATAAATGAAATTTATTAAAAACATCAATCAGCGTCAAATTAACTATTAATGGGAATTTACTAAGTTCAATCAACTGATTATTTAGTTTAAAATTGGGATTCCTATGGAAAGGTTGAAAAACCATCATATATTGCAACAAGTCTACTGATTGGAATAAATTTTGCAAAGATGACACATATGTTTTTAAGTGGTC